>NW_028086626.1:0-575 GCF_014824575.4 Sturnira hondurensis
GGAACTGGAATGTAGAAGCCTGGATACAAGCAGTGCCTTAAACATCTCCACCGTATAGAGCTTTATCCCGGGCACTGGGCATTGGTGTTCCCCCAAAAGGCCACAGAGAAAGCGGATAATATAAAATACCAGGGACAGAAATTCGAAAGCATGTAGATGACATAATTCTCTTATTTCTGCTCAGAAAGCTGAACCAGCTCAGCATCTCCCTGAAAATGAGTTTGATTTTCTCACCTCTAGTCCACCTGCCACTGTCCTATTACAGTTGCCTTTCCCAAAACTCCATAGAAGATTCGAACACCATAGAGCCCGGATTACAGGGTGTAGATTTACCCTGAAGAAATCAATGAATGTCACTGTGGAAAACCCATATAAGTATCTGTCATTCAAGATCCTTCAAATCCACAGTCAAACCACAAGGTCAAGGTGAAATAACAATGCAAACCCATGGCCATCTTAAACTGTCCAAACAAGAGGCATCAAATATATTGCTTATTCCACCTGCAACATTTAAATGCAAAGTGATCAAGGGCAAAGAAGGCTGAGATTGGTGATTTTTGCAAGGTAGACACAAA
>NW_028086627.1:0-956 GCF_014824575.4 Sturnira hondurensis
GTAAAAAGTAATGCAGCATCTAAATATGGAAAACACACAAGCAATAGTCACACAGCTGAAAGTATCACTTCCCCCAAACATCCTTGTCCTTCTCCCTCCATCGCAGAAGCCAAATTTCAGCCTCTCCCACCCTTAGCCATGAAGTCTCTTCCCTTGTTCACCTGGAAATGTCTGTCATAAGATATTAACAGTGATGGCAAAATAGTTTTCTCTCAACATTCACACACCATAGAATACCTGTCCGTTTCCTGAGGGGACATTTTTATTCTGGGAGGATCAGTTACTGTAATTGGAGCCCTAGCACCAAACCAGTGCAACTCCAGACACCCCTTAGGTTAAGCACCTCTCTGTCGATGAACAGACTTTGCCTCAGGAAGGCACACAGCTCCCACGTCAGTGGTCAGTGTGCACTACGTGGGCGAGACAAGGAACATCGCCTGTCCCATTGGACAGACTGACTAATCCAGAGGTCCCGGAGCTTGTGACCTTAGAACAATCCTGACCCAAGGTCCCTTCTTGTTGATCCTTTCATCTTGGAGTCCATGTCCTGCTTCCTATTGCATCACTCTGTATTGTATTGAGCTCGCTCTCCTCCAAGCAATATTTTTCCTATTAACATTTTGAGGAGCCAATTGGCCTCTTGTCAGTTCATTTTTTTTATGCGACCCTCCTGCTGGGGTTGATTTTGTTGTCTGTCCAATGTATTGATAGTAGCTGTAGGAGCAGAGCAGGGATTTCCAGCTCCCACTCAGATGCCTTCCCTGGAACATGTCACACTGTCTATGGCTACCAGAGGGTGGTGAAGGTCTGGACAAGGGGAAGGGCCTGGCTGTGGTTTAGCCTGACCTGTATGAAGTCCTAGGATCTATGTTCCCCTGAGCATCTCGAAAGGGAGTTGTGGGCAGGGTCCCAAATCTTTTACACCCCAGTAAGTTTTTTATACAAGGTTCAATAAG
>NW_028086628.1:0-1427 GCF_014824575.4 Sturnira hondurensis
GGGAGTGCAGATTCTGGGCGGGGAGGGGCTCCTCGCTGGCTTCCTGGAGGCGCTCACAGGCAGTTGTTGGCAGGGAAGAGCAGCGGGCACGCGAGCGTCTGCGCTTTTCTCTTTGTCAAGGCCAGGTTGTTTTATTTTTATTAAATTTACCGGGGTGATCTTGGTCAGTAGGATCACATAGGTTTCAGGTGCGCATTTCTGCGACACGTGATCTGTACATTGCGCTGTGTGCCCACGGCTCAGAGCCAAGCCGCCTTCCGCCACCCTGTATCGGGCCCTCTCTAACCCCCACCTCCGCCACCCCTTTCCCTCCGGCAGCCACCGCGTGGCTGCCTGCACCCACAAGTTTGTTTGAGACCCACAGGAGTGAAATCACGTGGCTCCTGGCTTTATCTGATGGACTCATTTCACCTAGCACAGCATTTTGGAGGTTCGCCCATGCTGTCGCAAACGGCAGGGTTTTGACTCAGGGCTGGCCAGTGTCCCATGGCGCGTGTGTGCCCCTCTAACCCTCCATCGGGGCTCTGTTCTGACGAGGGCCTGAGGCCTTGATACCCACGAGCGGGGCGGGAGGCTTATGTGGTGCGACACAGCCACCTCCAACTCTTTACGTCCACTTCAAGGACACGCAAGGTCAACAGCCAATAATTTTATTCACTAATGTCTCTCTATGTTGTAAACAAAGTATTATAATTAAAATTATACTTCTCTGTAAAGTACTTTGAGCCAAATAAGCAATTAATTTGGTAAAAAGTAATGGAATAGAAACAATTTGCAGGAAAACCTCTGCCACACTCACACTCTAAGAACAACAATTTAATTCAGAGGATAGATGAAGGGCACTGTGTATATGGCAACCCCTCCCTCCCTCCCTCCCTCCTGGGCTATCAGCTCTCTAGGGATTAATGAGACTTTTAATTTCAAGCTTATGCCCCTGCAGTGAAGAAAATAAGCTTACTTAAATAAGTAATAAGTAAAAGTTGGTAACTAAAAATACTGGTATCATTACTATACATTATGTGACGGAACCATTTCTTTCCCAAGAGACAGAACTACACCCAGCTTCCCCCAATGGAGTCGTAACCCCGTTGAAACTAGGCTTCGGCTCGCTGAAAGTTACGCAGGCACAGCCCCTCAACCCCCAGTTGTTCTGATGACTCACCTTTCTCAGAGTCAGTGAGCAAGAAGAGATCGGGGTGCTCCGGGTCGTCCGCCATCATCACCATGCACCCCACCACGGACACGTTCTTATTCGACGTGGATTTGAACTGAGAGGTAAAGAGACAGCTATCGGTTATCCTGATGGCTGGTCCTGGGCAGACTCTAAGTGTCAGGGAGCACACGGTCAGTCCCTCCCAGTGAGAGGGGAGACCTGTGCCTTCACGTGGTCAGCTGTGCCCTTGGCCTCTTACTGCTAAATCCCGCCT
>NW_028086629.1:0-502 GCF_014824575.4 Sturnira hondurensis
TCAAACCTGGCTCCCTTCTTGCTGGCATCATCACGCAACCATTTCCCAGTGATTAACTTTTATTTATTTATTTTTAAAGATTTTATTTCTTTATCGTTAGAGGGGAAGGGAAGGAGAGGGGGAGAGAAATATCAATGTATGGTTATCTCTCGTGTGTGCCCTGCCAGGAACTGGCCTGCAATCCAGGCATGTGCCCTGACTGGGAATTGAACCACGATCCTTTGGTTGGCAGGCCTGCGCTCAATCCACTAAGCTACACCAGCCAGGGCTGACTTTTAAATAAAATGTGGCACACACAATTTCCTGCACCTAATCTCTGTTTTACCTTTGTCTCTTGTCTGGACCACTGTCTGTCCCCCCGTGCTGCGGTGATGCTTCAGCAGTGGAACAAGGCCTCGCCAGCCAAGTTCCTCCACTTTCTTGCCACTGAGCAACCTCCAGCAGATGCAGGTTTTCTGACACGGGTTCCCATGATTAGCAGATGCTCTTTAATTAGTGTTAT
>NW_028086630.1:0-765 GCF_014824575.4 Sturnira hondurensis
TTTTCAAGGTTCATTTATGTTGTAGCAAGTATCAGAATTCCCTTCCTTTTTTCAGAAAGAATAATATTTCACTCTGTATCTGCAGGGGAGGTCTAAAGCAGATTTACAGTTGTTCATCTAGAAAAAGACATGCAGGCGATGATTATTACAATAGCTTTATTAACTCAGAGGAATGCCACAATAGCACAGTGCTCACAGGTACAATTTCATAAGAGTCCAAATTGTTGACTTTTTTATTTACACATTTTTGTAGCCTACTTGCTACACTTGACCACACTTTGGCATAGTTTTTATTGTCCTCAATAAACCTACTTTTGCATCCATACATACATATGTATACATATATATAACAGAATATTATATACAGATGTACCACTTCCTCTTTATTCACTCACCTGTTGACAGACACTTGACTTTCTTCCACCTTTCAACAACTGTGAATGATTCTGTTACAAACAAGGGCATACAAATATCGGTCAGAGTCCCTGATAGTCTATTCTTTGTTTGTATATCTAGAAGTGGCATTCTGGGTCCTATGGTAACTTTATTTTTAATCGTTTGAGGAACTGTCATATTGTTTTTTGTTGTATTTACACCATGTTGCGTTGTTGCCAGGAGTTCACGGGGGTTCCAGTGTCTCCACATCTTCTCCAGCACTGGTTTTATTTTCCCTTTTATACATTCTGGATACTAGCCCCTAATCAGATACATGGTTTGCAAATATTTTCTCCAATTCCATGTGTTGCCTTTGACTCTCTTAATAGT
>NW_028086631.1:0-692 GCF_014824575.4 Sturnira hondurensis
ATACAGTAAGGGCTTACCAAGTACTGGCTAGCTGGATGGTGTTTTGGATGGATGGATGGATGGATGGATGGATGGATGGACGGATGGATGGACGGATGGATGGATGGATGGACGGATGAAGGGATGGATGGATGGATGAAGGGATGGATGGATGAAGGGATGGATGGATGAAGGGATGGATGGATGGATGGATGAAGGGATGGACGGATGGATGAAAGGATGGACGGATGGATGAAGGGATGGACGGATGGACGAAGAGATGGACGGATGGATGGACGGATGGACGGACGGATGGACGGATGGATGAAAGGATGGACGGATGGATGAAAGGATGGACGGATGGATGGAGGGATGGACGGATGGATGGAGGGATGGATGGAGGGATGGACTGATGGAGGGATGGATGGATGGATGGATGGAGGGACGGAGGGACGGACGGACGGACGGATGGATGGAGGGAGGGATGGATGGAGGGATGGACGGATGGATGAAGGGATGGGCTGATGGATGAAGGGATGGGCTGATGGATGAAGGGATGGGCTGATGGATGAAGGGATGGGCTGATGGATGAAGGGATGGGCGGATGGATGAAGGGATGGGCGGATAGATGAAGGGATGGGCGGATAGATGAAGGGATGGACGGATGGATGGAGGGAGGGAGGGACGAAGGGATGGAGGGATGGAGGGAGGGA
>NW_028086632.1:0-800 GCF_014824575.4 Sturnira hondurensis
GAGCTGTGAGAAGAAGGCACGTCTCAGAGAGACAGGCGCACACCAGGGGGTGCGGGCTCGAACCCACATTCAAAACTGCATAAGGGATCCACAGCTTCACCAGCATAGGTTTTACAGTGGCAGGGCTCGTTGTATAATATTCAGAAGCCATAATCTGTGGAAAACGTTGATTCTAATATCTTACAAAAGTTGGCATTTAATATTTCCAGATCACTCTGTCTTGCATTCAGATACCAAACTTCCCCATGAATACTTATTTTCCTCAAAATTCTTAATTCTGTGATAAAAAGCAGGTTAAGAGGTGCTCCTAGAAGGCTTATATTTTCACTAGACTGAGTTTTCTAGAGTGCAGTGGAGCTGAAGTCCTGTCCACTATGCTTTTAGGCCAGCTCCTTCTCAGTATGAGAACTGTAATGCCTACTGGAAATGAGTGGTCAGTGAAGATGCCCCTTCTTCATGACACTGAGTGTTTTGTGCAGCCTGAGTCCTCCCATGTTTCCACCAAATCGCTGCTCAATGATAGATGACTGGTATTCCTCCAGAGGCCTGAGCCTTGCACACCCTGTTTTAGGGGTCACTGCATCCGAGTTTTCCTGGGTGCACCATGTGTGGGGCTTGGCTGAGTACCTATTTACAGTGATTATAGACCAAAGGGTCCTCCCAAGTGAGGTTTGCTCATGTTGTGAAACCACAAATTACAAATGAAAGCATCCTCACATTGACTAGAGACCGAGGTGCTCTCCCCTGTGTGGGTTCTCTAGTGTCAAGTTTAGGGCTGTTGCTGAAGCCTTCTGCATTCC
>NW_028086633.1:0-1338 GCF_014824575.4 Sturnira hondurensis
TAATAACAACATTTTCATAAAACATAATTGCTTTTTTATTATGGGGAAAATATTCTGGAATTTATCTGAATAGACCATGAAACAATCATGAACATTAACTTAAGTCCAAAGGCCCAGCATCTAAAATTACTTCAAGAGTTTTAAATTAAAACAAAAATATCAGATGGCTTGAATTAAAATATGTGCATGCGTATAAACATACATATATACACATACACACATATGTGCATAAGTTTGATAGCTTAATTCAAATATTTTCATCTAGTAGTAATTTCTCTCTGATAATGTTATATGACACTCTATTTAAATTCTCAATTTAAGGCCCTGGCTGGTGTAGCTCAGTAGATTGAGCGCGGGCCTGCGAACCAAAGGATAGCGGTTCAACTCCCAGTCAGGGCACATGCCTGGGTTGCAGGCCAGTTCCCAGCAGGGGACACATGAGAGGCAACCATGTATTGATATTTCTCTCCCTCTCTCCTTCCCTTCCCTTCTAAAGATAAATAAATAAAATCTTTAAAAAATAAATAAAATGATAAATTCTCAACTTAAGTTAGAAATGGCCAAAACGTCAAGTGAAGCCATATCCTTCCGACAGAACAAATGGCTTCACTCTTCCGTTTCTTTTCACTGTGACCATGGTGGCCTCTTTCAGTTGCCCAGGTGAAATTTTCCAGTGAGAAATCTCTTGATACTTTGGACAAATACACTGGGTCACTTATTTAGCGGATCTGTCAGACTCCCTGACGCTGGCTTCCCCAGCTGAAGCCTCTCCCAGTCTGTGTTCCCAGTAGTCGCTCAGATCTGGAATTCCCTCCCGGGGGCTGTTATTCTCTAACAAATGTGAGGCAGCCAAAGTCTTCCATCTGCCTAGGTCTTCCTTCAACTCATATCTGTGCAAATCAGCTTTGAACTCCAGGACCTAACATAAAATGTATATACCCTTTAACCAAGATATTCTGTTTTTAGGAGCTTATTCTGCACACATGTGCACAAACACCCTAATACGAAATACGTGCATGAGAATGTTTCTTGAAGCCCACTTTCCAATAGTTATAGAAATAAAAAAATGATTAACAAATTAAGTTTCTGCGAACTGAACTCATTTGTCAGGATGAGGTACACCTACATGCACTGACTTAGAAAGATGTCTTTAATAAACAAGTTTGGCAGATGAAGTACCAGAACAAAGTGCAAAGCATGAATCTTTTTTCCTGTCTTAAAAAATTCTCTTTTGAAATTATGTTTATTGATTTTAGAGAAAGAGGAAGGAGTAGAGAGAGAGAGAAACAGAGAGGGAAAAGGAGAGGGGGAAGAAGAGGAAGAGGGAGGAAGAGAAAC
>NW_028086634.1:0-677 GCF_014824575.4 Sturnira hondurensis
ATTTGGCATGAACTGCCACAGTACATCCAGAAGCCTTTCTTCAGGGACGGGTATGAGGTGAAACCTTTGTGAATTGTTCCCTCAATAGTCCCTGTGAGAACACTATGGGGTTTGTCCTGTCACCCCACATTCGAAAGAGCTAACTCAGGTGTAGGGAGAAGTGCAGACATTTCTATGGCACTCTGATTGCAGCAGGCAGAATAAGAGCTGTGCTGAAAAGACGGCATTGCTCACCAAGTTAGCTCATCATCCAAGAGTGTTGGGGCTCGGGAAAACGACGGCTGCGTGGTCCTGAAGGTGGACATGTAGGACAAGTTTCTACCCTTCATAGGCTGTGACAGGAACTCCGCCAATGTCTTCGTTATGCCTCCCTGGAGGGCCCCCATTCAGCAGGATTCTCTCAATTTCAACGTCAACTCAGATGGACCCTGTGTGGGACCAGGACAGTCATCTATGCAGTGACATCATTATGAATCAATGAGATGAATGAGGTGTGGAGTTCATCCCAAACTGCCAGGACCATCAGGGACTTGTGCCAGAGAAGAGTAAGGAGTACCCATGCTAAATAGGAGTTTATCAGTATGTTTCAAAAGGAGAAAATTTCAGCAGAAGACGGGAAGTGTTTGCATGAACACATATAAAGGACACATGGACAATAACAAGATGGGGTGGAAACA
>NW_028086635.1:0-703 GCF_014824575.4 Sturnira hondurensis
AATTGTTTAAAGCAATAGAATGTCCATTACCAAGAGTGAATGATAAGGTAAAGTATAGGTTTGTCTATTGGACTCTGGGTGAGGAAAATGTGTCTTTGCAGGTCCATTAATTGCAATAACTCTACCACTAGGAAGGGGGATGTTGGTAATGGGGGAGGCTGTGAGTGTGTGTGGGCAAGGGCCATATCTCTGTACCGTCCCTGCAATTTCACTCTGAACCTAAAACTGCTCTAAAAAGGAATCTATTTGAAAAACAAAAATCCTTGCCAAAGACCCATTGTACTTTCCTATTTTAGGTTTCTGATGAAGAAGTACTGAAAGGACTATTTCAAGGTCCGTTACGAGGGCATCAAAATGTAAGATCAAATAATGGCATCTGATACAATTCAATCAGTTTACTTAGCAGCGGCAAGGATTTGCTATTGTTTCTTTAAATAGATAAAGTGATTATGTAAATCTCATCAAAGGGACTTAAACTCTGGTTTACACCCACCAGAATGTAATCTCTGCTTAAGAGTGTACTTCAAAATGTTAACAAAACTGTCTAGTCTTTAGAAATTCTACACAAGAGCTTAAATAAAGCAATTCAGTCTCCACATTTTCCAGAAAATAAAGACCCTCACTGGTGGTTATTATGGTGCCAAGTTACACCCACCAGTGAATACTGTCTTGTAAAGTAACCAGCCTGGTTAACTTTGACAAT
>NW_028086636.1:0-1240 GCF_014824575.4 Sturnira hondurensis
CAGTCACCACATTGGGTCCCCTTGGCCTGCCCAGCCACCAGTTGGTCACTGCAGAAGAGCTGAGCACCCCCACTCTTTGTCCAGGGAGGAAATGGAGACTGGCAGGCTTCGGCCCAGAGCCTGACCCCGGGCCGCTACCCGGCCGTAACTTCGGCTCCCTCTCCTTCCTCTGGTTGGACTTTCTACGTGTCTCATAGAGGGGGGTTCAAAACTAGGAGGCCAACACACACTTGGCAAGAACTGTGGGCTGGGAAATGGCTGGCACATGCTCACCCAGGGTGCACAGGAGGGCTCCCAGCAGGACGCAACTGATGGTCAAGGAGGCGGAGGGGATCGCAACAATACGGGTCCTTTTCTTCCTTTCTGTTTCGTATCCCTAGTTCCTGGACTTTGGCAACATGTATGTCAGTGGTGGAGAAAAGCGTGTCCTGAAAATCAGGCTCATTGATCTGATGCGTAAACGTAATGTACTATGTTGCTCATCCTGCCGTGGCAATCCGAAGATTTCAGGGTAAAGGTGGGTTTTTAAACTAGAAACCAGCCAAAGGGCATTAGGAAATTTTCCTCAAGTTTAATCTTTTGAGCCTCCGGGTTAATTTTGAAAACAAAAATAGAGAAGTAAAGCAGGATAAAGTTATTAAAAACTGTACAGAATTAGGCTAAGTAATCCACAGGCACCCAAGTTGGAGAAGAGGGCAGATTCAGAAATGGGAACAGGACTTTCTGTTCCACGTCTTGAAAGGGTGAGTTTAGTTCCTAGGCACCTGAAGACCGTAGAAAGCCAACATCCTTCTGCCGTTAAGAAAATCTTCCGCCCTGGCTGGTGTAGCTCAGTGGATTGAGCTCGGGCCTGCGAACCACCCAATCGAGGGTCAATTCCCAGTCAGGGCACATGCCTGGGTTGCAGGCCAGTTCCCAGCAGGGGACTCATGAGAGGCAACCATACATTGATATTTCTCTCCTCTCCTTCCCTTCATCTCTAAAAGATAAATAAATTAAAAAAAAAGAAAAAAAGAAAATCTTCCTTATTTTAGCGTCTCTGAATTGAAAAGTATTTTCTTAAGCCCTAAGGTAATCCTGGGCTAGAAGGAGTTAATGATACCACTGCTCACAGAGGGCCAGGCATGTGCATCCTTCCAGCTGCTGAAGAAACGGTGTGTGGCTAGTCTCCAGGAGTCCTCAGTTTGTTTCCTCCCACATCCTCCAGGAAAGAAAAAAAAAAAAAGGAAATAAAAGAAGA
>NW_028086637.1:0-5762 GCF_014824575.4 Sturnira hondurensis
CTTGTGAACCAGTGTCTTCACTAAAACAAGATGCTAAAGAGGATCATCCTTGAGCTTCCTGAGAGCATGCAGAGTCCAGTTCAGAGCCCCAGGAAGAGGTAGAAAGGGTAGGGACAGCACCACAGAGCTCCAAGATTCCTGTGCCTCAGGTTAGAAATCTGGGCTCTTTCTGCTGCTCGTAAGAGGCCATGTCTTCTACAGAGATTGGGCTGATACAGACGGGAAGAGAGGCGGGCAGAAGTCAGGGTCTTGAGAGTTGGCCCAATAGCGGTCACTTCAGTACCATCAAACATGGCCTTGCCCATGGACATGGGCAAGTGTGGACATTGACTGTGGCAATGTGGGGTGGATTGGGCAGAGGATGGCAAACGGGAGAAAAGTGAGACAACTCTAATATAGTAACAATAAAAAAATGTTTAAATGACGGTCTAGTTGGAGGCAAATTAATTTGAAGGAGATGCTTGGGAACTTACTTAAAGCTGCTCTTGCACAGTTTTTGCTGGGTTGATTAGTGTCAGGCGGCTCAGAGCCTGACAATGGGGAGCCTGATTCCCCCTGCCACCCTTAGTAATCCTATGTAAACTGGGAAACCCACTGAGTCTCCGTGCCCTACTTGGCTTTCAGACATGGATGGCTGAGATTATTCACCTCCCTACTGCATGGGGTTGTTGCCAGGCTCAGTGGATATCAGAGAAAAGTATAAAGAGCCTCACAGGCATAAGAAGTGCCTGGTGGCAGAATTAGCCTCTGCCAGGCAGCCACGGGGGACAGAGGCGTCACAGTGATGTTTCAGTTCCTTGGGGTTTGTTCCCAAGGAAGCCAGTCTGGGAAAAGACGTGTGTGAGGGCCGCTCAGGAGACTGAAAGGTGGGTGTGCAGGAGGGCCCATCTGAAGAATGTTTCCTGAGACCAGTAACATCTCTCTTCTGCCCCTCATGGGGTATGAGCTAAAGTCAGCCTGGCCGCAGGCACTGTATTCCAGTATCATGGATTTGGCAACCCCAGTTCTTTCTCGGTGAGTAAGAGCAGGTGGGCTCTCCCACAGTCCTTTTGGTTGGCCAAGGCCAAAGGGTGAGGGCTGAGGAGTTCCTGGAGCAGCCAACAGGAGCTCCGAACAGGCCTCATCTTGCACTTTCTCTTCCCCAACTCTGAAATCTTTCCATTTCTCTTCACTCCCTCTTGGCAACCACTCTGCTTGGTTTCAGGAATTGTCATTGCCTCCCATGGCTAAGGATGAGTAAGTGACATCTGGAATGTGAGCCACTAAGGAGACAAAGCTTCTCGCTGGCTCTGCTTCATCCCCCTGTCCCTAATGCATGGTCGGTTAGACCATGATGGGTACAACTCCTCAGAGTAGAAGCTACCTAAGCCAGACACAATCACTTGGAAGGCCATCATGGAAGGATGCGGGGGGAGGGGGGGAGGGCTGCAACATAGAGGGACTGATGGCCCCTTGCACACTGGATATTCTGACATAGCCCAAGTTCCCCTGCCCTCTGGGAGAACTGCTTTCTGGCTCTAATCCACTTAAGCCTGAAAACCTGTGATGGGGGTTGCAGTGCAGCTTCTTGCCAGCTTGAACAAGATCCGGGATGATTGAGCATAAGAAAGAATTCCCAAAACTCCTGGGAAGCCCACTCTGCTAAGAGTGCTTTCATTCAGATGTTAAGGGTCCGAGCAGGGAGACTTGACTATGTCTCCCAAAGTTTCTGCAACCCCCTTACCTGACAGATGTTGACTCAGACTAAGCCCTCAGATTTCTTTGAAATGTTATCTACTGTTTGATCCTTACCACCTGTATTCCTATGTATCACAACCCAGTAAAGGCCATTGAGGAAGGAGCTCCTGGCCTTTCTCCTCTGAGAGACTGGCCACCTCTCCTCCCCAAGCAGATCATGTCTTGGTAGTGTTACTTTCATCTGTGGAGGACAGGGGGACTTGCTGGCAAAGTTGCCCTCACAACTCCCTCCAGTAGGTATCTGGTGTTTTGTTTTACCCACCAAAACCTGTATTCGGGAGAGGTTCTGATGCAACTCCCCTACCTCTCAGTGAAAACCAAAGTTGAGCATTGCTCTTTACTCACATAGTAAGCCAGTATGTTCAGAACATTTAAAGAAATTCCTGGACTTAGAAAATAGGGGTACAAGACATCTAAGGGCAAGAGGTGAAGGGGAAGGGGAAGGGATTTTCTCTCCCTTGTTCTAAGAGAGAAAAAAAGGGGAATGAGGCTAAGCATACTCCTTGGAGGTCCCTCTCTGGGTTCTAGGACTGTCTGCTTCCTCATGGTCCACCCACAACACTGGTCGCATTCAGTTTCCTAAATAGAAACCGTTTCCATGCTCTAACAGACTTCATTAGGCCACATCTGAAAGGCCCTTATTTGCAGAAGACTGTCCACAGGATCAGCCAATCCTGTCAGATATGTGCCAAAAACAATCCTAAAACAGTGTGTCCCCATGATAAAGGGAGTACCATACAGAGGGATGTGCCCATTTGAGGACAGGGAGGTGGACTTGTCACAAATGCCTAAAACGAAGAGAAACTACAGTCTTCTTGGTCTTTTGAATCCTTTATCTAGGTGGGTAGAAGTGTACCCCACCAGGACTGAAAATGCATTTAAAGTGGAAAAACTGTTCTTAAAGAAACAATTCCCGGATTTGGACTTTCCTAGAGCATTCAAAGAGATGATGGATCATCATTCACTTCAGGAACCTCCCAGAAGGTAGGAAAGGCATTGCAGATACAATGGAAATTGCATGCATCTTAGAGACCTCAGTCCACAAGAAAGACTGAGAAAATGAATTATCCCAATTTTGCCCATGAAGACTCGGGCAAAAATACACCAGGAAACACATTTAAAATGGGACCAGGCACTCCCCATTGCTTTGCTCTGAATCAGAGTGGTACCCAGACAGGGCTCAAATGAGCCCTTTTGAAATATTTTATAGTAAACCCAGCAGAATTTATGTTTTAGGTACACCCCCCTAGACTTGGAGCATGAGAAAGAAATTAAAAAACATGTACAACATTGAAGAAAAACACTAACCATTTTTCACCCGTTTGTTCTTTTTTTAAAATATATTTTATTGATTATACCATTACAGTTGTTCTATTCCCCCCTTTCATTCCCCTCCCCCTGCACACTCCCTCCCCCACCATTCTCCCCGCCTTAGTTTATAACCACGTGTCTCAAGTGCTTTGGATTCTATATTTCCCCCACTATTTTTGCCCTCCCCTATCTATCTTCTACCTACCGTCTATGCTATTTTCTGTACCTTCTCCCCCCTTCTTCTCCTCCCACTCCCCTGTTGCTAACCCTCCATGTGCTCTTCATTTCTATGGTTCCACTCCTGATCTAGCTGTCCTCTTGGTTTGCTTTTGTTTTAGGTGTGGTTGTTAATAACTGTGAGTTTGCTGTCCTTTCACTGTTCATATTATTCGTCTTCTTTTNTCTCTTTTGAGAAATCCACTCACAGTCTGATGGGTACTCCTTTGTAGGTGACTGTCCCCTTACCTCTTGCTGCTTCTAGGATTCTCTCCTTCATTTTCATCTTGGCTAATGTAATGATGATGTGCCTTGGTGTGTTCCTTCTTGGGTCCAACTTCTTTGGCACTCTCTGAGCTTCCTGGATTTCCTGGAAGTCTATTTCCTTTGCCAGACTAGGGAAGTTCTCCTTTATTATTTTTTCAAATAAGTTTTCCACTGGTGGCTGTTTCTTTCCCCCTTCTGGTACCCCTATAATCCGGATGTTGGAACGTTTAAAGATGTCTTGGAGGTTCCTAACCCTCTCCTCATTTTTTTTGAATTCTCATTTCTTGATTCCTTTCTGGTAGGATGTTTCGTTCTTCCTTCTGGTCCATTCCATTGATTTGAGTCCCAGTTTCCTTTCCATCGCTATTGGATTCCTGGATATCTCCCTTCATTTCAATTAGTTTAGCCTTCATATGTTCCTCTAATTTGTGGCTATAATCAACCAGTTCTGTTAGCATCCTGATAAACAGTGTCTTGAATTGTGCTTCTGAGAGGCTGGCAATTTCTCGGTCACTGAGAGTTATCAGCTCTGGGACTTTGAGTTCTTCTTGTGCCATCTTTTGGGCTGTTCGTGCCTGTTCCATAGCAGGATCAGAACCCTAAGGTGTTCACTAGCTCAGGGCAACTAATTCGCTGGGTTGTGACGTTGTATGTGGGGGTGGGGTCAAAGAGGGACAATGGCTTCCCGTCTGCTGCCTGCCACCACAGCCCTCACCGTTGCTGCAGCTGCTGCCGTCACCGGGCCCACGGGTTTCATCCCACTGCACCCGAGTGTGCCACCGCCATCAGCCCTCTCCCCCTGGGGCCTGCGTGGTTCTTCTCACTGTGCGCGAATGTGCGACCTTGGTCAATCTGCCCCGCACCCCGACTAGTTCCAGGTTGCCTGGGCGCCTAGGTTGGGGGACCTGTCCTGCCCAACCCTGCTCGCTACTGGCTCTGCCCCTCTTACCGTCCCCGTTGAACAGTTAGATGTAGTCGGACTTCCGTATAATTCAATTTTCTGTTCTTTGGCTGTGTCTTTGTTTCTCCAAACCTTTGTTGTATTCAAACGTGGTTGTGAGAGAAGTCACAGTGTTTCCACCTATTCCTCCATCTTGGCGGAAGTCCCCGTTAGTTCTTTACAGGTCTGTTTACCCCTCTGACCAGCCTCTGCACCCATTCCAGCCAGGGGACCAAGTCCTACTAAAGACCTGGAAGACTCAAGGTCCTGAAAAACAGCTATCTGAACAGTGGACTGCCCCCTATGATGTCTTATGGACAATGCATTCCTCCCTGAAGCTAATGGGAATTAAGCCCTGGATTCACCACACATGGGTAAGACAAGCACTGATTAAGCGGGATGCAGACCCTACTGCTGTGAGTTAGGAGGGAAGGGAGAGTGGGACCTGAACTGCAGAGGAAGGTTTGAAATTCCTCTTCCGAAAAAAGACAGCAAACCCCAGTACACGGTGACAGTGTTTGTTATTTCATGCAGGTGTTTATAAAGCTAAAGACCTTTGACTGCCACATACTGAGTTGAAGTACTCAGTTTAAGTATTCTCCATCCCAGTGTGTGAAAGACACAGGGATTAAAATGAATTGTGGTTAATTCTGGATGGGTAAAATATGTAAGAAAGCTTGGGAGAGTTTTAAACCTGGAGGAAAGGAGACTTCACCTAGTTGTCTTCTGGTTTTATGGGAATGTGGTTTCAAGTTGCTTCTCATGAGAAATTCTCTGTTATCTGAAGACATAGTTAAGGTCACCTGAAGACCTAGTCCAAGTCATGTGTAAGACCTAGAGAAGGTCACCTGTAAGCAGTTGGGGAGAATGCCTTTGGCGCTCAGGACTCAGGCAGGGTCATTCAGGGCTGTTGAGCATTTCAGCTGGAGGCAAAGGAGCATGTCTCAGCCAAGAGACCAGGCCTGAAAGAGCCTGTCTCTGTGGAGGCACAAATGGGAGGCACTGGTACAAGAGAATGCCTCTACCTCTATTCCCTCCACCTCTACAGAATGTGTACTGCTCTGTTTGGCCCTGTATCTGCTCTGAAAAGGAAATTCAGCACTTCAGAGAAGCTTAAAACTTCACACCCTGTAGGAAAATAAAATGAAAAAGTGTAAGATATGTAAATGAAAGAGGGTATATAAAAGGATATGAGAAGAAAAAGGATTTTCCTTTGCACTTCATAATTTTCTCCCTACTGGATCTGTCCAAAACCTGGCATTACATAAGATTTCTTTGCATAAATCTATTA
>NW_028086638.1:0-539 GCF_014824575.4 Sturnira hondurensis
GACACAGTGCTGCAGAAACCTCTCTAGCATCCGAAGACCCAGAAACCCATTCACCAAACACCTTCCCCGTAAGGCTGCCTACTGTTCTCCCATGCACCAAGCGATACTTTCTGCTTCTGAGGTGGTTCTGGGCCTGGAAGTCGGTTGCCGTTTTCTAAGCGTGCTTCTCCCAGCCCAGTTTTGTCATTCGAGACTTGGAAAACTGAACAGGGCCATGGAGGAGCCCCCGGACTCCCCGGGAATCCTCTAACGCATTGCACAAACACCTTCTCCCAGGGCTGTCTACTTTTATTTCACTCCAAGTCGAGGAAGGCTCCCTGCCACGTGGATTTCGGCTTAGAACTCGTGACAAACTCTGCACAAGCCTACTTACCTGGGAAGAACAGGAAACCCATTCTACAACCGCTGCTCCGCAGCGCTGCCTGGTTTTCGGCTGACTCCGGAGCTAGAAATTCTTCTTTTCTGGCCTATCTGGGCCTCGAAAAGCAGACTAGGAAGATTGTTCCAGTTTTCCAGGCCTAGTTCTCCAATCCCAGGGG
>NW_028086639.1:0-1700 GCF_014824575.4 Sturnira hondurensis
ATGGTTTTCAAATGGGAAGAACAGCCTAAAAAAAAGGCAAAGAGGTGGGAGGGCACTGGAATCACGAGGCACAGTAGGGCTGGAAAGCTGGCCTAGTTGCTTTGGGAGGAGGCTGGAACTTTCTTACCCCCCGAATTCCACTCCTCACTTCCCCACAAAAGCCTGAGCTCACACCCCTGCAGTCCTTAGGGGGCAGGCTCGGAACTGAAGCACTCTGCTTCTTACCTTCCCAGGGCCACACTGCCTAGTGGACTTAGAAGTTAGTGAGGCCCTTCGGGGGTCCTCTTCCTTCCACTTGAGCATCTGCATGTCTCAGTCTCGGGCCAGTGGAGCTGCCTACTGGCTGCTCTACCTGGCAGGTGGAAAAACACGTGGTATCCCTGGGCGCTGACATTTTGAAAACTCTCAGCAGAAACCTGTGTGAATGGGTCCCAGAGAGGCTGGGAAAGGCCGAAGGAGCCATGCATTTGAAGGTGTGCTGGACACCTTGAGAAATTAATGTGGTGTCTAAAAGCAGGACATGTTCCAGGTGGCCAAGAGTAATGGCATGTGCCAGAAGTTTGGATTCTGGCCCCAAACTCAGGCTCTGGTGAAATTAAGGACTTGCAGACAAGCATTATTGTATTTAATTGTAACAACATTTACATGAGAAAAGTAGTGGTATGATGTCCACTTTACAGTTGAGAAAACTGAGGCTAAGAGAGGAGGCCTAAGTCTGTAACTGAAACCCATACTAAAATATTGATTTTTGAATGGCAGCACAATGATTTGGAACGGCAGCCCTCTAACAATTTAGAGGGCTGTATCCAGCATTCTTTTTTAATGGACTGGAATGCACTGGAATGGATGAGAACAGGAAAACAAGGGTGAATCTCACACAATGAGTGTACTGTTTTGTGAAATTTTTATTTCAGTTATACACAGACACACACGTGTTAGGTGTATCACATATAAATTTCAATTCTAAGCACAGACGCATATACACCTACAGACATGCACTGGGTTACAATGGAAAGTGTTTATCCATCTGAAAGCTGTAGTCAAACAATCAAAAAACTGCTGTAAACCACGGAGTGCACTCTCCCCTGGATGAAATTTATAGAACAAACTTTCTCCACCTTTTAACGTGGTGTTTTGTAAATCTGAAACTTTGGAAGAGATACATAGCTGCGATTACCCTGATGCAGAGAATGTCCCTTTGGTGGTTCCAGAGGAGCACGTCAAGCATGGGACCTCACAAGCCTAGGTTACCTCCTTCTGTGGGAGCTGTGACCCCAGTCCAGGGGTCCAAGGTGGCCTGTGTCTCGGGGTGAAGCCAAGCGCAGAGGTGGCACTGCTGGAATCCTGCAGGAAGACCTGGGTCCTCTGGGATTCCCGGTCCAGCTGGAAAACTGAATTGCCATCTGGTAAATCACAAGACGATTTTTGTTCCTGCCAGACGCACCCTATCAATATGGAAGATACAGACAGTCTTCAACACATAAACAGGTTCTGTTGCCAAAAGTTCCTTTGTAACTCAGATGTTCAGAGCTCGGAATGCATCACCCCATAGAAACTAGGATATAAATAGAGGTTGGTTTTTCATGTTTTAAATCTCAGAGGGTGTGTGACGCACTGTATTTTTGCATCGTGAACTGGGTAAGAAGTAGGTGAAGGCATATTTGCTTGTCGTGGGAACTTGCACATACATTCCTTATGCT
>NW_028086640.1:0-1180 GCF_014824575.4 Sturnira hondurensis
GACATGCAGTTAATGCAACCCTGTGCACCTAGTGGGAATGTGAATCAATGCATCTGCTGAGGAATAACAATAAGTAATTTCCTCAACAATTAAAAACAGCTGGTTTATGACCTTGAAATTCCATTTCTGGGTATGCACCAAAGGAAACAGAATCACTGTATTGGACAGTTATCTGTAATTCCATTTTTATTAAAGCATCATGCGCAACAACAAAGGCATAAAGAATTGTACATAATGGAGTGTCATTCATCATCAAAAAAAGAAAATCCTGCCACTAGTGGCAATATAAAAGCACCTTGAGGGCCTAAGGGCAGACAAATAAGTGAGACACGGAAAGACAATTACTGTGTGATCTCCCTTCTATGTGTACTCTTTAAAAAATCATTTAAAAGTTCATATTTATGGTTATCAGAGGTGGGGGGTTGCCAATGGGAGAATCATAGATTGATGATCTATTTCAGGATAAGTAGAGATAGAGATAGAGATCCACTGGGAGATGGCACTTGGCAGGGTCCTGTAGACCTCTTAACATGAGGAAGAGGGTATGCATGTGTTTCCATCGCTACAGGTCCTGCCTGGCTTCCAGCTAAAAGGGTGAAGTCTTATCATGAACAAAACCGGCATCAAGCTCCACTACTTAGAGATGAAAGCGGATCAGCTCACAGGCCAGATGGCCTGGCTGACACTGAACAGCCAGAAGAAACACAGACATCCAGGACATCACAAATAGGTTTGGATTTGCCAAAAAAGGGGGATGCAGACCACTTCAATAATGGGGGCTGAGGCTCAGACGCCTCCAGTAGAGAGTAATAATCTTTCAGTGCCTCATAATGTTCCTCTCAGATGAGTCTCCATCAAATGGGGGAGGGGCATTAAGACTCCTAATACTCAAGCTGAGAAAATTCTTGTTGAAACTAAGTAGAGGGCACCCCAGAAAATAGATTTATTGCTTACTTAGCAGTGTTGTCAGCCAATTCAGCTAAAACTTTGCTTGTAATTGTCATTATATTCTGCCTGGTGGAGGCGGGGCAGGGCCTAGCTACTAAAAGTAATTCCTCTCATATTTATTGGGCTCATATTATTGACCCACCGGTATTTAAGTTGCATACTTGGTGCAATGTTGAACCCCCCTTTTCCATTAATGACACTCACTGGACTGGAGGAGTATGGTTGCTCCCTG
>NW_028086641.1:0-851 GCF_014824575.4 Sturnira hondurensis
GCAATAAAGGATTTATTCTCTATCTGGCTGCTTATGTTCGTTTTTGAGTATCTGGAAAATGTCTCTTCAGATTTCAGAGTCCTTTGTTTCCTCTCTATAATCCTCTCTAATGTCCCTAAATGTCTCATTTATACACCCTTACTGTTTCTGGAATTTGAAAACAAAATAACCTTTCTCTATGTCCACCTATGTCCTGCCTGATGGATGCCTGAACCTTCTGTCTTTCTACTGCCATCGCAATTTAGTTAATTTTAATAAAGCGGCAAAGCCACGACCACTAGCGCTAAAGCATTTTCAGTTCACCCATGTAACTATTCCTGACCGGTTATGAAGCAGAAATCTGAAGCTGCCCATGACATCAAATGCACTTGGGGAAAATTAAGTGAACCTACTAAAAATAGGTACATTCCTGAGTTCAAAGGTAGAAATCTGTCACTTACATGTGAGAATACTCTAACTTGGTGTCAAGTATTTTTATCCCTCTTTAAAAGCAGCCTTCCATGACATACAAGGGGTGAAATCTATATCAGAAATCATAAGGGAATATTTTAAGACATAATGACATACAATATTAGCATCCTGGAGAGTGACATTCCTCAGCGATTTCTTTCCTTCACTGATCAGAAACATCCCATGCGTTGTAGGAATCTTAACTTGGGTTTATCTGTTTATCCTACAGAAGAGAAAGTTAACCCACCTCTTCCTCAGTAACCAAATACAAACAGGTTTTGCAGGTTTTGGGTGCCTTGGGATGAAGAAACATACCAGTTGATAGGACCCCAATGCAAAGGATGATTGAAGGTGTTAAAGAAAACACAGGGAGAAGAAATAGAATTGTCTTTGGTAGAAGA
>NW_028086642.1:0-1056 GCF_014824575.4 Sturnira hondurensis
GGACATTGCATGTCTTATCTTGTGATGTGTGATGTGTGATGTGTGATGTGTGATGTGTGATGTGTGTGTGTGTGTGTGTGTGTGTGGAGGCCCCAGGAGGTTAGACACTTGACCCAGCTCACACAGTCAGGCAAGAGCAGAGCCAGGATTCATCGCCAGTTCGACTTGCCCTGGAGAACTCTGAGGGGTGGGTTGTGCAGCGGCTCTTGGGCCCGCGGGGACCGTCTGCCTGGGAGTGAGGGCTGCGTCGGCAGCCTGCTTTCCCTTCGATTCCCGCCTCCCTGGTGAACATCGGCCTGTCCCTTCCATTTAGACATGTCTGTCCTCCGCCCGTACCTCCACCCCAGGGTGGGCCTGCAGCTTGGGTCACCCCCCCATTTTCCTTCCACATCCTCCCCATCTCCAGCCCCCACCAGTGGTAGGCAGGCGTCAGGCACAGGGCTGACACGCTAGTCTGGGAATTTGAGGAGCCAGCCATTATCTCTGTGACCTTGGCCCAAACCCTTTCTTTCGCTGAGTCTCAGTTTTCTCCTCTGTAAAATGAGAACCATGTTACCCAACTTCCAAAGCTACTGTGAGACTCAGGGGAGGGGGTGCGTGGGAGAGGGCTGTCTGAGGCCTTCAGGGCGGGCACTGAGCTGGTCTCTGTTCTCCCGGGACTCCGCTTAACCCCTGGGGTGTCTCGCCTGCTGAGAGGGGTCTGGTGGGTGGAAGGGAGTCTGACGGGAATGACATCGGGACTAGCGTGTGGGTGAGGGGATGGGCATCCAGCGCGACCCCCTGGGGTGCTGGGAGTGAGGGTTGGTGGGCCACCTGGCATGAGGCCGTGAGTGCCACGAAGATTCTGGGCCTGGACAACCACCGTGAAACTGGCAACAATTTAGGAGAGAACCACCAGCTGCCAAGGTGGGAGACGTGGACGATAAACAGACTTCAGAGCGCCTTCGGGGGAGCGGAGTTGGCTGTTCGCACCCTGAAAACACTTCACCTGGACTTTCTTCCCTCTCAAAGACCCGGCTGACAAACCCGGGGCCAGCAGCCCCTTTCCCTGAAGAG
>NW_028086643.1:0-823 GCF_014824575.4 Sturnira hondurensis
AAAAATGAACAAAGAAAACTCAATTTATCCAAAGCCAGAAGAAGAAGAAGAAAGGAAGGAGAGAAGAAATAACCAGAAAGCTTCAGAAATAGAAAAAGATAAGAGTGCAGAAATAAATTCCATGCCACAATGAATAAGTTATATATACCTGATGAAAGTACAAACACTTATGTGCTAGGTTTAAAAAAATCAACTGTCCATAAGAGGCATGTCTAAACCAAAATGGCAGAGGAAGCTGAAAATAAAGGGTGGGAAAAGATATACTAATAACAGGAAGGCAGGAGCAGCGATACAAATACAAGAGGATGTTGAAAAGGCTTCTATGTCTCAGTTTGGTTGGAGGCCCAATGCTGAGACAGTACAAGTGTGTCCCAGATTCTCCATACCAGACATGCTAAGAAATGGTAAGACTGCTACCCCAGCTCTTAGAAGAGTGGAGAGGTGAAAGGCGTGCTTTGGAGAGAGTTGTTGGCTGCTGTGTGCTTCCTCCACTGCTGTGGGGAAGGATGAGGGTGCAAGTCCCTTGGAGTTAGGGGTGCATGTGGGCTGTACAATAATCTGTGGTTACAGTGGCTTGAAGAAGCAGAGGAGAGAGAGAGGCAAGGCTGCTTAGGGAACAAGCCATAGTTGGTGGTGGTGGCATGACAGCTGGGGCAATGTTTGTGTTTCCTATGGGCCAAAAATGAGCCGTACGGTTTGGGAGTGGGGTGGTCACAAAGTACTGCTGAGAGGGCTGAGGGCTGCCAGATCGATGGTAATCTGTTGGAGCCTGGGGTTGTGGGAGGAGTGGAAAGCAGCCCAATGGTAACAAGGGGTCAACAGT
>NW_028086644.1:0-627 GCF_014824575.4 Sturnira hondurensis
AGAAAATACATTCAGCATAAACTATACTGGTTACCCACTCTAGGCACAATGATACACTGATCAATTATGAAAGGTGGGAACACTCCTCAAATAAAATTCCCAGATACCAGGCCCAGGGTCTGACCTCACCAGGAGGCCTTTCTAAGGAGAGCACCGTCAGCCCTGCTGTGATGATCATTCATGCACAGTAGGTGTTATTTACCCCAACATGGGCATTTATCAACTGTCCACCAGTAGGATGAGATTGATACAGCATTATCTATACTTGAGGTGTGTAAGCAGCCAAAGAAAATATTAAGAACAACTACATGCCACCAAAGTACACAATCTGGAAGAAAGGAACGCATTTCTAGAAACTTCTGAAATGGAATTAAGAAGAGCTGAAAAACCAAACAGATGGCTTACAACTAATTAAATTGAAGCAGTTGTTTCAAACCAAGCAAGCAAGCAACCAACCATGGACTGGATGGCTGAATTTTACTGAACGTTCCAAGAACACCTTTCCTTCTCCTATTATAAGAATAAATTAAAGAGAAGGGAAGATTTCCAAGCTCACTGTACAAGGCTATTGAGGATAAATATTTCTTCTTTTTGAACATCGGTGACTACATGTATAACACATGGTCA
>NW_028086645.1:0-504 GCF_014824575.4 Sturnira hondurensis
CGTTGTATCTGGACTGACTGTTTAGGCCCTGCCCTAAACAGCTGGTCTGGCATGGGCCTCAGCCCAGTGGCACTCAACGGGGGGATGTTTAGCCCTCCCACCTGCAGGGACCTTCAGCAATGTCTAAGGATGGGTTTGTCACAACTAGGGACATGCCGCTGACATCGAATGGGTGTGGGCCAGGGACCCGGCTCAACATCCTAAAATGCACATGACAGTCCCCACAGCCAAGAACACCCAGCCCAGGGTGCCATCAGTGCTGGGGGCGAGAGGAGCTGTCTCGAGACACTCACAGGTGGTGGTCTCACAGCTGCAGTGGGACCTGTGGCGGGCTGTTCAAGGGAGGCACCAGCATGCCCTCGGTGTTTATTGACAACGGGACTAAAGGAGACTCAAGGAGGGTCTCATTGCTACAGTCTCTCCTGGGGTCACATGAAGAGAGCCTGTGGAGGTGCGTGGGGGATATGCCCCTTTGGGGGAGGGAGCCTGCCTTTCAGAGCTGGC
>NW_028086646.1:0-1754 GCF_014824575.4 Sturnira hondurensis
TTTGCCCAAAAATGAGCTCCTGAGAGCAGCATTGCACACCAGTCTGCTGTAGAATTCCAGACTCCATTCCAACCCTGCAGGGTCAGGAGTCACCAGTTTTTCTGAAAAACATCTGCCCACCTCTCATTAGTGCTGGTGTGACATTTGTGGTAAAACATACACTCACTAACATCAACTGTCTTAATCCATTTAAAATGGACACAGCGACATTAAGTACATTCACTCAAAATGCAACTGTCATCACCATCCAGACCCAGAAATGCTCACTTTCCCAAACTGACTCGGTTCTCGTTATATTATAACTCCATCCTCCCTGTCCCCACCCCAGTCACACTTCCAGTGCTCTGTCTCCATGACCTTGACCACTATGTCTCTCACAGACATGAAAACACACAGCTGCTGTGATCCTGAGAATGATTTATTTCTCAGGGCATTATGTCTGTAAGGGTCTTCTGTGTTCTTCTATCTGTTGACTTTTTCTTTTTCTTTTTTTGAAGGGGGAATGACATTTTGTGGTGAGGATGGAGCACATCTTGCTTATTCAATTTCCTCTTCCATCTCTCTTGTTTTCACAAGCTGTCAGTTGACTGTAAACAGGTATTTTTGCTGTTTTCTTGATCAGAAAAGAGGGGGCACAGCACAGGGAAGGTGTACAACAAACTCAGGTAGAAGGAGTCAATGTATAGTTACATGAAGTGGACAAGAAGCACCCATGACCAGAGGCTGTGCTGAGTTAGACAAAGAGTAATGATTTTCATAGTGTTGCTTGAGGTCCTCTGTCACAGTCTCCTGTCCATCTTGGAAGCAGCAGATGAGAAGAAAGGGGAAGAAGGAGACACAGCCTGTGTGATGGAGGCAGGGTGGATGGGGCCCTGGTGTCTGACAGGGTCCACCTCCAGATCACACCTGTATCAGGCTGATGTTCCTGAGACATGAGCACACATTCTGCCTCTGTGCTGCATCTCTGATAAAATATCAGAATGTGACAGAAAGAGGGTTCAGGGGAAATTGAGGAGTGACAGAGATATGAAGATAACAGAGGAGTCTCAAGGTTACTTACAGACAAAACCTGGCAGCCCTGAGATGCAGGAGGAGCCCATGTGCCTTAAGTGCTGGAGGAAAAGACAGAGTTCATGTGGACACTCCGGTTCCAGGGACATCAGAGAAAAGGGTCACATTGGTGCCCTGCAGGGCTTCAACATTCAGGCATGGCCACCCCCACTAGGGAGGGCAATCTGTTTCAGCAAGTCCACTGATTTTAAATACCCTCATGGAAGCACCCAGATAATGTTGGGGCACCCATTTCCTCTTAAAGTGACTGCTGCATACCCCATGTATCCAAAACCCTCAACAGAGTCAGTCAGTTTCTCCCCACATCATCCTCAATAGTGTCTTCATAATCATAAATCTTGGAGATCTATCTATTGTATGAGGAATCAGAGGAAATGGCTGATGAATCTCACCAAATGAGACCTTAGTATGAGGATCAAAGACAAAAATCAGTAAAAATCCAGAGAAGCCCCTTTCTTCACACCTCACACCTCACAGAGGAAATGTGAACTTCACACCTTTGAGAATGGCTCCAGTGCAGGCTGTCTAGATAAGGAATTTTGGACCCTCCTGAACCTGTGATATTTGGAAGGAAACAGCTGGCCCAAAACCTTTGATACAATGAGAAAAGTCTCAGACAGTGGAAAGAGCCACTCAAGTTGTCCCACAAAGACTCCTGTCTACTCCCTGGTCAGATCTTACCT
>NW_028086647.1:0-510 GCF_014824575.4 Sturnira hondurensis
TTGTGATTTTCAGACTTTTTCATTTTTGCCAACCTAGTGGGCATATAATGTTAGGCTTTTTTGTATTTTAGTAAGTTCTTTCTCATGCCTAGTTCATAAAAATATTTTATTTTTTCTTTTAAAACTTTTAATGTTTTTTTCAGAGTTATGGCTTTAATAGATTTAGAATTGATGTGCGGTATGGTGTGAGGTAGTTATCTAGTTTCATATTTTCCTTATGAATAGTCAATTACACCACATCATTTATTCAATGGTTCCTCGTTTCGTTAGTGATCTGCAACACCCTCTGGTCGTACATCAAAGTTCCATATACTCGTGGGTTTGTTTCTGGCTCTTTGTTCTGTTCCATTTTTCTGTCTTGCACCAATGCTGCACAGTTTTAATTACTGTGGTTTTATATGTAACTTGAAATCTGGTGGGGCAAGTCCTCCTGCCTTGTTCTTCAATAATGGCTTTGCTAACCTTGGGCCTTTACTCAGTAATAGACATTTCAGAGTCTGATTATCAAGT
>NW_028086648.1:0-1186 GCF_014824575.4 Sturnira hondurensis
TGTATTTGAAATATCTCACCAAAAATATTTGAAGAATAATCTCCATGATTGGTTGCTAATAGCAAAGAAAGTCACAAGTTGTGTTACTTCTGCAATAAACAGGATGAAGAGGAGGAAGATGAAGATTAAAACTCATTTATCTGGCACATTTTCTATGAGTTCTTGAATGAAACTTGGGAATCAATTAAAAAAACAACACATAAGAAACTCTGGAGATTCAGGTCTCAAAGGACAGGTCATACAGTATGCCAAAACAAATTTTTTAAGTATATTTTATTAATTATGCCACTACAGTTGTTCCATTACCCCCCTTCACTCCCCTCCACCCAGCACACCCCTCCCCCACCATTTCCCCCTTACATTTATATCCATGTGTCACAAGTTCTTTAGATTCTGTATTTCCCATAGTATTCCTGCCCTCCCCCCTCTTTTCTACCTACCATCTGTGCTACTTATTCTCTGTACCTTCTCCCCGCTTCTCCTTCTCCCACTCCCCTGTTGCTAACCCTCCATGTGATCTCCATTTCTATTGTTCCACTCCCCATTTAGAGGTCCTTTTAGTTTGCTTTACTTTTAGATGTGGTTCTTAATAACTGTGAGTTTGCTGTCTTTTCACGGTTCATATATTTTATCTTCTTTTCCTTAGATAAGTCTCTTTAACATTTCCTATAATAAGGGCTTGGTGATGATGAACTTCTTGAAGTTGACCTTATGTGAGAAGCACTTTATCTGCCCATCCATTCTAAACGAAATCTTGACTGGATAAAGCAATCTTGGATGTAGGTCTTTGGATTTTATGACTTGGAATACTTCTTTTGAGTCTCTTCTTGCCTGTAACGTCTCTTTTAAGAAATTAGATGACAGTCTGATGGGAACTCCTTTGTAGGTAACTCTCTCCTTTCACCTTGCTGCTTCTGGAATTCTCTCCTTCATTTTAATCTTGGCTAATGTAATTATGATGTGCCTTGGTGTGTTCATTCTTGGGTCCAACTGCTTTGGGACTCTCTGAGCTTCCTGGAATTCCTGGAAGTCTATTCCCTTTGCCAGACTGGGGAAGTTCTCCTTTACTATTTGTTCAAATAAGTTTTTCACTCGTGGCTGTTCCTTTTCCCCCTCTGGTACCCCTGTAATTCAATGTTGGAACGTTTAAAGATGTCCTGGAGGTTCCTAAGCCTCTCCTCATTTT
>NW_028086649.1:0-986 GCF_014824575.4 Sturnira hondurensis
AGAACGAACAGTAGGGTTGGATGAAGCAGAGGACTGAACCAGCAACTTGGAAGACAAGGTGGCAGTAAACTACCAGTCAGAGCAGGAAAAAAAAAAGGAATTTAAAAAAATGAGGACTGTTTAAGGGACCCTTGGGACAACATGAAGCATTGCAACATCCACACCATAGAGACACGAGAAGACAGAGACCAGGGATGAAAAGCAAGAACGGCAACCCAGACTACTTTACCCAACATGGCTTTCATTTAAATTAAAGGACAAATACAGAGCTTCTCAGACAACAAAAAGTTAAAGGACTTTGTTACCACCAAACCAGTGTCACAAGAAATGTTAAAAAGTCTGCTTTGAGAAGGGCAAAAAAAACTGGAACATAGTTAAAAGAATGGTAATAGATATGTACCTATCAAGAATCACTTTAAATGACAATGGTTTAAATGCTCCAATCAAATGACATAGGGTAGCCAAATGGATAAGAAAACAAGACCCACCCTGACCAGGATGGCTCAGTTGGTCAGGCATCGTCCTGCAAAGCAAAGAGTTGCCAATTCGATTCCCAGTCAGGGCATGTGTCTGAGTTGCGAGTTTCATCCCCAGTCAGGGCCTGTGCGAGAGGCAGCTGATCAGGGTTTCCCTCTCACATCAACGTTTCTCCCCCTCTCTTTCTCCCCCCCTTCCCTTCTCTCTAAAAAATAAATAAACTTTTTTAAAAAAAAGAATGAAAATAAGACACACACACACATATATGCTGTGTACAAGAGACCCACCTCAGAATGAAAGATACACACAGACGGAAAGTAAAGGATGGAAAAAGTTATTTCATGCAAATGGAAATGAAAAGAAGAAGCTGGAGCGGCAACACTTGTATCTGACACCAAAGAAACACCAAAGATTGTAAGAAAATATTACAAAGAACTGCATGCCAACATATTGGACTGTCTGGATGAAAGGGATGAATTCCTAGAAATGTAAAAGCTTTCCAAACTGAA
>NW_028086650.1:0-843 GCF_014824575.4 Sturnira hondurensis
CTTTCCTTCCCATTCCCAACCAACAATGAAGTGTGCTCGGGGGGTTTCACTGATTCTCTTGTTCCTCATCTTGGCCTTCTGCTCCGTTGGAGCTGATCCTGTGTACGACCAAAACGGGGAGCCCCTCAGAACCAACACCTTGTACTTGGTCGCTCACTATGACGACGACTATTGGAGGCACGGCGTTTCATTTACCCATAGCGAAGAGGGAATATTCAACCTCCAAAGCATCTTACCCCTCGTCCAAACTGGCTCTCCCGACTACTCTTTCGGCTTTCCCGTCACGTTCCATTCCGCCGACCCTGCGTCATCTCAACCACCCACTATCAATATCACCACAGAAACGCCCTTAACCATTTCCTTCATGTCGGGTTTCTTCCGGTGGTTCGTGGACGAGCGGGACTCTTCTAGATTTGTGAAGAGTGAGGTCCAAATCCACGAACCCTCCTTCTTCATCAAGAAAGACCCTGCTGCAAGTGGAAGCTATAATGCCTATAACATTGCCTACCTGGGTGATCAATATGTGAAGGTAGCCGACAGTAATGGAGTCAAGCGTTTGGTTGCGACGGAAGGCAAAGCAGATGCACAGCCCTTGGGAGTCCATTTCTCTAGGCTTGAATGCCCTGACGTTGACTACAGATCTGTTCACTCCCTTGCCATTACACCACAGATGATGCATCTGTTGAACTCCAAAGAGGCTTCAAAGTTCTCTATCTAGCTAGCCACTTGGCTACCTACGCCAATCAATTAATGCTTGTTTGGGTTCGCTTCCTCTCTTCTAAATAAAGGCAATGTATACATTGTTAGGTTCCCAGACAACTAATAAAAATAGCTATCTTTGAT
>NW_028086651.1:0-542 GCF_014824575.4 Sturnira hondurensis
GGGAGAGAATTTCAGGGGAAAAGGGGAAGAATTCACAGGAACAAGTATAAAGACACATGGACAAAAACTAAGGTGGGGTGGGGGATGGGAGAGAGATGGGGAGCACTGGGAGGGTGGGCTGGGATGGGAGTAAAAGACAGAAAACTGTACTTGAACAATAATTAAAGTAAAAAAATGTCGGACTGTAATGAGAAAATACTTATTTTCAAAGATAAATTATTTTGCTTCATTTCAAATATTTGAAACCAAAAGTTTCAACATCTTTTGAGCACTTTTTTTTAGGTCAATGGCTATTGTGATTTGCATTTACTGACTCATTTAATGGCTACACACTGTTAAGTCTTCATCCAAAGCCTCTGTGTGATCTGCTGCAAAAGTGCCCGGGGTTTAACAAAGCCCGTTCTTTGTCTCTCTACCCCTTTCCCTCTGATGCTTCGTACTGTTCTCCATTTTTTTTACTTACCTTACTACTTCCTGTACCATTTCTGACATGGCGTTGCCAATTTTTATGTACCTTTGAGTGAATTCTGTTGAGAAAATTT
>NW_028086652.1:0-643 GCF_014824575.4 Sturnira hondurensis
TGCTTGCCCTCCTTGTCCGCACTTCGAGAGACTGTGCCAGGTGTGGACGGCACCAGGCACACGACTGTGCCCCGGGTCTCTGGGGGCCTGGCCAAGGTGCACACGGCTTACTTGCCCCCAAGAGGTGGAGAGCAGTTTGAGGGATGGGATGCGGTCTGATTCAGGGGTCCAGCCTGAGTCAGTCAGGAGCCTTTGTAGCCGTCCTTGTCTGTGGCACCATTGGTGGGGACAGACGGGGAGAGAAGGAAGGGGCTCGCAGACCCCACGACTCCTACGCAGTCAGGGCCCCACCGGCTGCTCAGTTTCCAATCATGGACAGGACAAAATCCCAGCCCCCGAAGTTCGGTGCCTGATGGGACACAGACACACAGATAAGCGGCGCTGCTACATGATAAGGAGGGGGAATGGCTGGGCTTGTATAGGAGCACAGGGACCATTTTCTCTGCCCGCGCAAGGAGCAATCAGGGAGGGCTTCCCAGGGGAGGCAAGGCGCTGCCTGGACATGGAGAACAAGTGAAACCTGAGCAGAGAGAGGAGGAGGAAAGGCCTCACAAGGCAGCTGGGCGTGCAAAGGTCACTGGACCCGAGTCGGCCAGGCTCCTTCTGGGAACCCTGGCTACATCGGATGTCAGGGGACACGGCG
>NW_028086653.1:0-3061 GCF_014824575.4 Sturnira hondurensis
TCTCAGGGGCTGTTTGTTCATGATTCGCACCAAAGTGGTTGGCCCTGGGAACCTGCAGCAAAATTTTACTACAGAGAGGAGAAAGGTGTTTTGACCTTTGTATTTCTTTGCTGGAAGCAAAGAGTTGAACCCTTGGTGAAATTTAACTGTGACCTTTCTGTAATACACTTATGATCTCCACACCTAAAATTCCATTATAACTGTTCTGTGCAGAAGAATTTCAACTAACTTACATAGCCATTCTGCCCTAAAGGAAGAGTGTAGGCTGTACCTAGTGACTTTCTTCCAAGGACATGATGGGGGACTCAAAAGTTGGAAAATTTTAGTTTAAGTAATAGCTAATAAGCTTAGTCATCAATGCATGTAAAAGCTGTTGTTCCCGGAACTGAAGGTGGGACCCACCCTGACTCCAGGAGACCATAAGCAGTTCCATCTGTGAGCCTCAGGAGGCCTGCAAGCTACTCACGATGGAATCTGAGCCATTGTGCTCCAGGCAGCTAAAGACCACTGCCTGGGGCAAGAAGGCTGCCATTTTTAATCCAATGAACTTTTCCCTGAATTCCAAACCCCTTACCTACACTTTGTTCTCCTTATAAAAAGGGCCATTTTAAAATGGACTTGAAGACAGTGTGTTAGGGTACAAACCTGATGTCTTCTCAGATCACTGGCCATCTGAATAAAGCACCCACAAAGATTCAATCCCTGTCTCTGCTTATTGGGTCTGGTAGTGACAAGCAGCAAGAACACCGGCTTTTCCAGTTTCAACTACAGTTTGGCAAGGGGGGGAAAAAGTCCAGTGAAGGAACCTGACAAACACTACTTCAACCTGGTGATCAGTGTCAACATCAACAGTCAGAAATCCTGTTTGTATTATGTCCCCTTGATAGGATATGTGAAATGGCACTTTACCTTTGGGATCTTCTTACCAAAAATCCATTACCCCAGTCTGCTTATGAGATTAACATCAAATAAATTCCAGCAGAGCTACATCCTGCAATATGGTGGACAATGACTCTTCAAGACTGTCAAAGTCATCGGAAAACAAGGAAATCCTAAGAGAATGTCCCGGAGGAGCCTAAGGAGACATGACAACTGAGTATAGTACAGTATTATGAAACAAAACAGGGTGTAAGAAAATCTAACTAAACTATGGAGTCCAGTTAATAATAATGACTTAATATTGGTTGATTACTCATAACACGTGTACTATACTAATGAAACACATTGCTTACTAATAGGGCTGAAGTATATAGGAAATCTATACTAGCTGCTCAATTTTTCTGTAATTTATAAATTTTTCTATAATCTAAAATTGTTTTTAAAAATAGCCCTGGCTGGTGTAGCTCAGTGGATTGAGTGCGGGGCTGCGAACCACACGATTGCGGTTTGATTCCCAGTCAGGGCACATGCCTGGGTTGCAGGCCAGTTCCCAGCAGGGGACTCACTAGAGGCAACCATACACTGATGTTTCTCTCCTTCTCTCCTCCCCTTTCCTTCTAAAGATAAATAAATAAAATATTTAAAAAAATAAAGTCTACTTGTTTTCACGAAATTCCATTATGACTTTTGCTTCATTTTGGTTATAAGATTTAAGTTTATGCCCTCCCTATTTGCCCACAAATCAATGTTAACAGCTTTGTGTACATGATAGGGGAACTCAAGAGTCAAAGATTCTAGCTTCGGCCATAGCTGATAGGCTTACGTGATTTACACGAGTGGAAAGCTGTTCTTCCAGGAACTGGAATGCATGACAACAGGACTCTGGGAGGTTGAAAAGCAATTCAACCTTGTGCCCTATGGGGTCTGCAAGGGATGGAGGTGGTGTCTGAGCCAGTGTGTTCCAGGGAGGGAATGTCCATGATGCAGATAAAGAATTTGTTATCAACAGATAAAGAAGTACGAGGAAAATTGCAACTCTTATCCAATTAACCTTTTTTTCAAACCTCTTACCTACCCTTTCTTCTTCTTATCAAAACTCAGCTGTGATGAGAAGCTTTTGGAAGCTGATGTATTCCGAGATCACCAGCATCTGAATACAGTGTCCATAGAGATTCAATCCTTGTCTCTACTTATTGGTTCTGATAGCAACAGGTAGCACAAACACCGACTTTTCTAGTTTTGTATATCCATCACTCATGTCTCAGTACTCATAAAATATGATGTAGACTTATTTATATATTTATACTGGTAAATTTTTGTTATTTTTTAAATGAAATTATATTTTATCCACCTCTCTAGATTTCATTCAACAACAAACATGGAAATCTTTCCAAGTGAGTGTAATTCATTCTTTTTAGTAAGTGAATATTTTTTCTTGCATGGGTGTACCTCAATCACTGTATTGATGGGTATTCATGTTGTTTCCAAATTTCTGCCTTTATGAATGATGTAATAAACATTGTGTTTCTATGGAACATCTTCCCCAAAAAAAGAACTACTGGGACTTCCGCCAAGATGGAGGCATAGGTGGAAACACTGTGCCTTCTCCTACAACCAAGTTTGAACACAACAAAGGTTTAGTAAACAAAGACGCAGCCAAAGAACAGAAAATTGAACTATACAGAAGTCCAACAACAACAAACCATTCAACAGGGACCAGTAAGAGGGGCGGAGCCAGCAGCAGAGCAGGGTCGGGCAGGAAAGATCCCCCGACCCAGGTGTGCAGGCAGCCAGGGTAGCAGTGCAGACCCAGTGAGGGTGCGGGGCAGGCTGACCGAGGTCACACATTCGTGCGCAGATAAACCAGCAGAGGAGTGAGCAGTGAGATGGACCACGCAGGCCACAACAGGCGAACCCAGTGAGTGCGCAAGGTGGCAGGCTGACCCTGGTCGCACTTTCACGCACAGTGGGACAGACTGCATGGCCCCGGCAGCAGCAGCAGGCAGCAGAGGGGACCTCCATTGCTTCCCTTTGACCCTGCCCCCACATACAGCATCACAACCCAGCCACTAAGTTGCCCCACCCTGGTGAACACCTAGAGCTCTGCTCCTCATATGTAACAGGCACAAACAGTCCGAAATATGGCTCAAGAAGAACTCAAAACCCCAGAGCCAATAACTCT
>NW_028086654.1:0-610 GCF_014824575.4 Sturnira hondurensis
CACAGGACAGTACCAGATCCCGTGGGACCAAGGCAGCCTGTCAAGTGGGCGGACGCCCGCACCCCAGTCTGGTAGCCTGGCTGGTGGGCGGGTGTGCGCCTGGGCCTACAACCCAGACCACAGAGGGGTCCCGCCGAAACCAGAAAAACCGGATTGGACAGTTTGAAACCAACAAGGAAGGAGTTTTTGTTGTTGGCTTTTTTTTTTTACTTTTATTTTTAAACTTTTTTCAGTAATTGTATATATTTTTTAATTTTATTGTTGCTGTATCTTTCAGTACTCTGTTCCTCTCCTTTCTTTTTTCCTGTTTTAGTCCTTCTTCATTTCACCCCAAACTTATTGCTCTTTCCTCACTTCTCGTGCCCTTTTTTTTGTGTGTGTGTTTGTTTGTTTGTTGCTTTCTATACCACTGTAAATACTTCACAACACATCTCTCCGGTCTTAGCCCACTTTACAGGTTCCTGAATTCTATTATTGTAGTGATTAACTCTACTTGCTCACACGCTACGTCTATTTACTATTCTTTACTCTCACCTTACCTCAAAATCTGACCACGCGCAACCTCACTGCTTTCTAGATACAACTCACAAGCCTTCCCTCCCCAACAAGA
>NW_028086655.1:0-653 GCF_014824575.4 Sturnira hondurensis
GAAGCTACCCTACTTTTAAAGTTACCTGGGCGAACATACCTGCTGACTCCTTCCAGAAACAAAACGTGATTTGAGTTGCCTTTTCTCTATTCTCCAACTTCGTTAGCACAGGACTATTTGGGAATGTTTAAGCAGCACTGAAAACCGCGATGTACATGATTCAAAACATTAATCTGTGTAGCCTGTCTGAAACAGAACTCTCATGCTGGAGTTAGAAACACTGTCACCATTGTTTTCCCAGAAACGGTTGTGTTTAATACGTGTATGGCCACCATGATTTGGTTAAGTTCCAACGTTTCCTTATGCTTGTCTCTAAGAAACATGAACTAGGTGACCCAAAATGGACCATTCTTTTCACGCTCGCTTCTATCATCACAAAAGTGTCTGCTAGAAAGCATACGTACTTCCACATCTTCATTTTTATATGCTTTCCTCTAGGAAAAGTATACATGTTTCCCCTATTTCACAGAGAGCACTCTTTTGGATATGATTCATATGTGCAGAAACAAGTGAATTGGTGAATGTTTTGGTATAGCACTTAAGAGGAAACATATTCACGCTGAAGAACACTTTCACAGAAGTGCCAGAAAAGTTGAAGGACTTCAAAGAACATGGCATATCTGTACCTCTAAAAGGAGTTGCCTGCAGTACGG
>NW_028086656.1:0-2743 GCF_014824575.4 Sturnira hondurensis
CATTTTTCTTTATTTTACTTAGGAAAGTTTTATTTTTCATCCAAGTTGTGACTATATTCAACCAATTCTGTGAGCATCCTGATTACCAGTGTTTTGAACTGTGCATGTGATAGGTTGGCTGTCTCTTCATAGCTTAGTTGTATTTATTCTGGAGCTTCAATTTGTTCTTTCATTTGGGCCACTTTTTTTGGTCTGGCCATGCCTGTTACACATAATGGCCAGAGCCTTAGACGTTCACCAAGGTGGGGTAACCCACATCACTGTATGATGAAGCTCTGTGTGGGGAAGGGTCCCAGGAGGAAAAATGGAGCTTGCTCTACTCTCTGGCAGTTTTTAGTCACTTCCCCCACTTCCCAGAAGCAAATTGGGCCCTTCTGGTGCCAATTCCTGGGTGGGTGGTATGGACCTCTGGGTCTCTCCAATGAACTCCTGTGAGGCTAGAAATTTCTCCCACTGCTGCCTCAACTCCCACAGGTGTTTTCAGTCAGAGGTCTGAGGCTGTATTTTGCCCCCGGAAGCCTGGGTTGTTTGATCTGTCTTGCTCCTCAGTTGTTCCTCCCTGTTTATCTGCATGCGAATGTGGGACTGCCCAGTTTGAGATCCACCACCTCAGTGGGTCCGCCAGCCCTCCGCATTGGCATCCCTGTCCCTTCAGCTACTAAGTTGTGGTCAGTTCTCTTCACCTGGCTGCCTGTCTTGGCCCCTCCTACCGTCTAGGTGAGTGCTTTTTCTTTAACTTCTTGGTTGTTGGACTTTCATACAGATTGATTTTCTGTCAGTTCTGGTTGTTTTTTTTCTTTGAAATGTGTTGTTGTCCTTCTTTGGTTGTGCAAGGAGGCAAAGTATGTCTACATACACCTCCATCTTGCCCAGAAGTCTCAGAATTTCCCATTTTTATCCAAAGTTTTGTATGTGGTGAGTAATCAAAGGTAGGTTTGCTAGTTACTAAGCTCTCTTCTCCCAGCTCCAGATCCTCCTTCCTGTTCCTTTTGAGGTATTAGGCCTGAAATGTACAAATCACGTTGCTACTTCAGGCTGGCACCCCATTGTCTCAGCACCGGGAAGAGAGACACAGAGAGACACTCAGAGACAGAGAGACTCAGGCTGCAGGGGGGGAAAGAAACTTGTTCTGTCCTGTTGGCCTTGTGTTTGCCTCCTGTTTGCTTCTTGCTCCTATGTCGTCATCTTATCAGTGCTTTGAAAAAATATTTCCCACAAAGGCAGCTGTGGTTCCTTCCTGTAGCATTGTCTGAGTCCATTTTATGTTTTTCCAACCCTTTCAAAATCAGCTTTATGAACATGTCTTCAGGGGAGACTAATTTGGTGTCCCCTGGAGCAACACAGATTTGGACTGCACTTACACATGGATATTTCTCATGTTGTAAACAGATGGTGTCAATTTATAGTATCAGTAAATACAGTACAGTAGTGTAAATGTATTTTCCTTATGATTTTAAAGACAGTTTCTTTTCTCTAGCTTCCTTTGTTTGAGAAACTAAGTTTGTTATGCACACAACACAAAAACCTCATGTTAATTAACTTGATATTCCTGGTAAGGCTTCCAGTCAACACTAGAATCTTTGTAGTTAAGTTTGGGGGGAGACAAAAGTGTTAGGAATTAGACTGTGTGTGGGGGGGGGGCCCTGTGGTGTTCCTACCCCTCGTGTGGTTCAAGGGTCAGTTGTGTTTTTTTCAGAGACCTGGGTCTCAGCCACACTGGCACGTCCTCCTTCAAGCTTCTAATTTCTACTAATTTCATCTGTTTATTTTGTTTCCCCAAATCCAGGGGGATAGCTGCTTCCTGCAGTTGCTCCCTCGTGACACCATAATGTTGTTTTTTGTCTTTTTTACTTAAAATCGCTTTGTTAAAGAATCTCTCTTTTGAAACATAAGTCCTTTCCTTGAAAATAACAGATGGATACTAATGAATACTTCTTGTTACTGTTCTATGTGTGCTGAGAAAGAAAACACTTGCTCTCTTATTCGAGTGTGATGTTCTATATAATAATATGTCCCAGACATGTTCTTTCTTTCTGTTGATCTTCACCTGAGGACATACTTACTGATCTTAGAGAGAAGAGGGAAAGGAAAGTAAGAAATGTTGATGTGGGAGAGAAACATCAACCAGTTCTGTCTCCTCTACGCCCAGACCAGGGGCCAAACCCACAACCTGGCTACGTGCCCTGCCTGGCTATCACACCTGCTCCACCTTTGGTTTATGGAACTAACCTCCAATCAACTGAGCTGCACTAGCCAGGGATACGTTCCAACGATTTTCTGATGACATTACATGTATTAATTCATTTAACTAAAAAAAATGAGAAAAAGAAAAGAAAATCCTGGGTTATAGGTAGGTAATATTATAATTCCCATTTACAAGCCAAAAAAAGAAAAATGAAGCATAGGAAAAGAAAGTTCATTGACCCACAATCACACAACCATAAATGATCAGAGCTGGGATTCCAAACCTGTCAGAACACTGCTCTTAGCTGCCAGAGGCAATCTGTGTGTGTTGGATCCAATATCATGTTCATCAGAGTTCGGTGCAGGAAACAGAAGCCCATTTAGACATTTCAAGCAGCAAAGGACCCACTATAGGGGTTGTGTTGTCACAGCCCTTTGGGTGAGAACACTGTGGGGCCAGAGCCTGTCACCAGACTTTGGAATTAGAAGTCACTGCCTGATACAACTCTCCAGATTCCAGGAAACGATGGCTGCCATTCGTGACTCTGGGAACCGCTGC
>NW_028086657.1:0-523 GCF_014824575.4 Sturnira hondurensis
GCCCTTACCTTGACAGGCCTTTATTGGGTTCAATTTTCACAGGAATACAGGTAAAGCTTATTAATCATTGTTATGCAGTAAGGATCAAACAATAGATAACATACAAAAAACTATGAGGGCTTATTCTGAGTTGGGTCTATTAGCTAAAGGGCTACAAAATTTTGGGAAACAAACTCATTTCCTTCTCGGACCCTTATTATTTAATTGAGAGCATTCTTAGTAAAGCAGGTGTCACAGGATTTTATGAATTCTTTCTTAGGCCTTGATTGCCCCAGGGAGCCCGCCCTTTCCAGCACAGGGCTGCACCGCCCTCTGTCTCTGTTTCAGGCTTACGGCAGGCAGGGGAAGTAAGGCAGCCAAGAGATTGGGAGACTTCTCCCAGACAGAATGAGGACTTGGGCTATGTCAAGTCAAGGGGCGAGGGTCCATCAGCCGCTTTTGCTATAGCCCCCCAAGTCCTTCCCTGTGGCCCCCATGTGATCATGCCTGTCTTAGGTCAATTCTCCCTTGAGGAATCTTACCC
>NW_028086658.1:0-601 GCF_014824575.4 Sturnira hondurensis
AGCACGGTCACTTGTTGGCAGTGTCTCCATGTCCTGTTCAAGCCTCCTGAAAACTTGTCTGATGCTGAGATGTTGTTCTTGCATATTCATCTCACACCTGGGAACCTCACAGTATCAGCTTCCAGGTGCCCCCAAACTGGGGCGGGAACAGCTGGAATCCCCTCCTTGGCTCTGTATGACCAATTATAATTGCTGTCACTTGGGCTTTCTTTTACAAAGTAATAGTTTATGGCTGTTTAATTTTAGAAGCAATATGACAGTGTTAGAGAAAGTGTAGAAAGCTGAAAGAAAATACATTTACAGGTTGGCTGAGTAAGAAACCTGGGGGGGGGGAGGAATATGATCTGAGGTACTTGCTGCATAGGGCACTCCAGCTCTGTGGGTTGTGCTTTAGTTTGTGCGGTGGGTAGTGTTATCACAGCTGCCATCTTCTGTTTTACTCCATTTTTGTATGTTCCAATATTTTATCATACATTAGAAATCAGCTATAAATTGTACTATGCTATAATGTCATTCCCTTTTCAGTATTTTTGCTACAAAATCTTCGATCATTCACCTTTGTTCTCCTGCGTATAAAGCTGTAGACATCAATGTATAACAT
>NW_028086659.1:0-876 GCF_014824575.4 Sturnira hondurensis
ACTGACACCTTGGGGTGGGGGGTGAGGACATCTTAATATTTCCTCCAATATTTCTGTACACTTTGAGTTCTGGACACCATTCCAAATGTTTTCTGGGCCCCCCCTTGGCTGCACCCTGTATCACTACCTTCCAGTTTCTGTGTCTCTTTAATATAAACTCCTCCCACCCAAAGAATGTGTTCCTCTTCTGACTTCCTTGCTTTTGTTATGAAGCTTAAAAGACAAAGCTTCTACAAAAGATTTCAAAGAGTGATAGTCATCACACCCTCAGGGCTGGGAGCTGCTCCAGGGGATCCTCTGGTTGCCTGGTAATACCCTTTCCTTTTGGGGACTAGCCATCCTCAACACGTTGTCCCGGTGAACTGTAGGTCAAGTGCAAGTCCCCTCAGTAGAGGCAGGTTGGTGGCATTACCAAAGCTTGACCACTTAGTCTCCCTCCCTAGGATAATGGAGAAATGGGACTGGAAGCAGTAAGTCACTCCCAGCAAAACCGCATTTAGCTAAGCCATCAAGAGCTGCTGTGGCAGGTAGCTACCACCAGATGTTGCAGAGGACTCATTTGTTGGGTGCACGCATCACGTAAGGCGACTCACCTAGGCCTGCTCTTCTTCCCCTGCAGCAAGAGAGTCTTCCCGAAATTAGTCTGCACCCCGGAATATGAGATCATCCCATGGGTGGACTCCTGCAGGACCACGCTTTCTCCCTTCTCCTCTTCCTCTTGCTGGTGGTGGGCCCTGCTATACAGGGGCTCCCCTTGCTAGCATATTCCTGCACAGGAAGCCATTCGATTACTTGTGATGTCACTGGTGTTTGTTTTTTTGACACTGACATTGTTACAGTGGGAGAACGGCAGATCCCACCAAGAGACAGTGGTAG
>NW_028086660.1:0-2477 GCF_014824575.4 Sturnira hondurensis
AACTCTGGAACAAAAATGGCAATGAATAAGTACCTATCAATAATAACCTTAATTGTAAATGGATTAAATGTCAAAAGACATAGATTAGCTGAATGGATAAGAAAGCATGACCCACACATATGCTGCCTACAGGAGATGCACCTCAGGACAAAAGACCATCACAGAGTAAAACTGAAAGACTGGAAACAAATTTTCAAAGCAAATACTCAAGAAAAAAAAGCCGGGGTAGTAATTCTAATATTAGACAAAATAGATTTCAAAAAAAGGACCATAAAGAGAGACCCAGAAGGTCACTTCATAATACTCAAGGAAAGAATCCACCAAGAACACATTAACATCATAAATATATATGCACCCAACATAGGAGCACCCAAATATATAAGAAAAATCCTACAGGACTTCCAGAAAGATATTGACAGTAACACAATTATAGTAGGGGATTTTAACACCCCACTGTCAAAAATGGACAGATCTTCCAAACAAAATATCAACAAAGATATAGCTGCACTAAACGACACCTTAGATGAAATGGACTTGACTGATATATATAGAGCCCTTAATACCAAAGAAGCTAAATACATATTCTTTTCAAATGCACATGGAACATTTTCAAAGATAGATCACATGATAGGACACAAAACAAGCCTCAACAAATTCAAGAAAATTGAAATCATACCAAGCATTTTCTCTGACCACAAGGGACTGAAATTAGAAACCAACCCCACAGGAAAAAAACCCAAAAACCCAAAATCATGGAGGCTTAATGGTATGCTATTAAACAATGAATGGGTCAAGATTGAAATTAGGGAAGAAATCAAAAAGTTTCTGGAAACAAATGAAAATGAACTCAAAAAACCCCAAGACTTATGGGACTTGGCGAAGCAGTCCTGAAAGGGAAGTTCATAACAATCTAGGCTTACCTAAAGAAGATAGAAACATTTCAAAAAAACACTAACCCTACGCCTGCAAGAACTGGAAGAACAACAACAAAGAGAGCCCAGAGCAAGTAGAAGGAAGGAAATAACCAAGATCAGAGCAGAATTAAATGACATAGAGACTAAAAGCACAATTCTAAGGATCAATGATTCCAAGAGTTGGTTTTTTGAAAAGATAAACAAAATAGAAAGACCTTTAAGTAGGCTCATCAAGAAAAGAAGAGAGAGGACCCAAATAAACACAATCAGAAATGAAAGAGGAGAGATTACAACTGATACAACAGAAATAGAAAGGATTGTAAGAAATTACTATGTGGAACTGTATGCCAAGAAATTCGAAAACCTAGGTGCAATGGACAAATTTCTAGAAAAATATAATGTTCCAAAACTCAATGAAAAAGAAGCAGAAAACCTGAACAGGCCAATAACAGCAAATGAAATTGAAGAAGTAATCAAACAACTCCCATCACACAAAAGCCCTGGACCAGATGGTTTCACAGGACAATTCTACAAAGCTTTTAAGGAAGAGCTAACCCCTATTCTTCACAGACTATTCCAAAAAATCCAAAATGATGGAAAACTCTCAAACTCTTTTTATGAAGCCAACATCATCCTACTTCCAAAACCAGATAGAGACACAACAAAGAAAGAAAACTTCAGGCCAATATCACTGATAGATGATAAAATCCTCAATAAAATATTGGCAAATCGCATCCAACAATACATCAAAAAGATCATACACCACAACCAAGTGGGATTCATCCCAGGGATGTGAGGATGGTTCAATATCCACAAATCAGTAAATGTAATAGACCACATAAACAAAAGCAAGGACAAAAACCACATGGTCATATCAATAGATGCGGAAAAAGCTTTTGATAAGGTACAACAACCATTTATGATAAAGGTACTGGGCAAAGTGGGAATAGATGGAGCATTCTTCAATATAATAAAGGCCATATATGAGAGACCTACAGCCAACATCATAGTCAATGGGCAAAAAGTAAAATCTTTTCCACTGAGATCAGGAACAAGACAAGGTTGTCCACTTTCACCACTTCTATTTAATATAGTATTGAAAGTTTTAGCCACAGCGATCAGACTAGAAAAGGAAATAAAAGGCATCCAAATCAGAAAGGAGGAAACAAAACTGTTATTGTTCGCAGATGACATGGTAGTGTACATGTAAAATCCTATAGACTCTACCAAAAAACTGCTCAAACTAATAAATGAATTTGGCAAAAAAGAGGTATATAAAGTCAATATTCATAAATCAAAGAAATTTTTATATACTAAGAATGAATCAGCATAAGCAGAAATCAAGAAAAGAATCCCATTCGATATAGCAAAAACAAAAATAAAATATCTGAGAATAAACCTAACCAAGGAGGTAAAAGACCTGTATGCTGAAAACTACACAACACTAAAGAAAGAAATCAAGGAGGACACAAACAAATGGAAACAAAAACTGTGTTCATGGATTGGAAGAATTAACATCATCAAAAGGTCCATACTACCCAAAGCAATTTACAGATTCAATGC
>NW_028086661.1:0-545 GCF_014824575.4 Sturnira hondurensis
AATGGTATGTGCTAGCTATTGTATTCTGGTGCTCACTTTTCTCACCCAGGAGAATGCCTCTGAGTCCCTCGAGGCGGCTACTTGGCATCTAGTCAGTAGCTGCATCTTCAGTGGGGCGTACCCACTTCCTGTTTGCCCGCGGGGGGGGGGGGCGGTGACGCTTCAGACCGAGCATCTCCCTAAATAATGCTGCAGCAACCACGCTCACCCACAGCCCCTTGGGACTCACGGGAGGGTGTGTATTTGGGCTACGTCCCCAGAAGTGAAGTTGCTGGGTCACCAGGTCTGTGGGCACTTCATTCAACTAAGTCCTGCCAGACTGCACTCGAGGATGGCTGTGACCACTGTCACCCACCTGTGCAGAGCAGGAGACCCCCCCGGTCCCCCAGGTCTCTGCCACAGCCGGCCTCAGAATCCTGTGTAATCGTTGCCAGTCCAGTCGGTGAAAATGATATCTTGCTGCTTGAATTGGCATCTCTCTGCCTTCACCCGTGTCCACCTCTTATGCTGGGGGGCCTCTCGGGTTTACGTGCCTGTCAGTCACC
>NW_028086662.1:0-1170 GCF_014824575.4 Sturnira hondurensis
TACTGTGTAATAATAATAATCACATTATTTTAATTATATATATCTAAGCTTTTTTCTAAAGCTTAGAAGAAAACATGAAGGAATAAGATAATGCAAAAAGGTAAAAAAATTCTTTTTGTTAGTTATAAGTTCATTATTGACTAAATGAAGTAGTAACAGCATTCTTCGCATTTTCCATGAGTTAGGACCTAGATGCATGGTGGTCTAGAATTCAGAAGTATCTTGTAAGTGAAATTGTGCCCCTTGTAGGTAATCTAAGGAATTTATAATATGGGAAATGTCCACATTTTCAAAAGGGAAATTTTAGATGGTGGATTCTGGGAACTAAAAGACTTGGATTATTGATTCTAGTTACATTGTAGAACAGCTGTTGGAGAGTGGTGTATGGGCAATGAGAAGAAGCAGTGACCCTCAGTCATGCACTGTGGCATATCAGTGTGGTTCTGTCTCCTAAGGTGTCAGACCTTTTTGCCTCCTGACTTTATGTGGGTGTCTTCTCAGCCTAGGACACTTGCCAATCTCTGCAAGATGGCGAGCTGTTGTTGTTGTTGTTCTTTAGGTCTCAGTCTGTATGCTGTCTGTGCAAAGACAGAGGCATTGTTTCAGATCCAGGGAGCAAAGTGCATGCAGTTTCCATTCTCCTGGACTCTTCACTGAGTCCCACACAGAGCAGGGCTCCTCATTCTCAGCACTGCTAAGCAGGATAGGCGGCAAATCAAGGTAGGGAGGTGGAGGGGGACATGTCCCAGGTAGGAATTCAGCAGTCCTGAGTGGGATCAAGTAAGATTTTCAGAGACCAGAAGAGAGACCAGCAGCTGGAGGGAGCCTTTGACATTGTGTGTACTGTATTCTCCATCTGGGAAGGGAAGCCTTTGAAACTGTATGTTAATCCCAAGGTTGGGAAAAGGGCTGGGAGAGGAAGCCTGGAGGCTTCCTGCAAGCATGAAAGCCCTGAAACCCTAGGGCTGAAACCCTGAAACCCTGAAACTCAGACTAGCTCTGTGCAGGCTTGCAGGTTCCTGTCAAGTGCATTTCACACATAAACCTGCTACCTCACTTCCACTGTGCTTGTTGTTCTGCCGCTGCCCGCAGCAGCAAGGGTGGTCGCGAGGTGAGGCGATGTGGGAGCCCACCAGGCCGCAGGGAACCAAGGACAGAGCCCCCACTGTG
>NW_028086663.1:0-885 GCF_014824575.4 Sturnira hondurensis
ATTCAACCAGATGCCAGCCTGGTGGCTGACATTTCATCACTGCTATTTCCCACCACCCTGACACAGGAATGAAGGCTGAGCACCCCTCCAAGTTAATAACTCATCACCAGGCCCATGGCACTAAGGACACCAAGGCCAAGAGTTCTTATCACAGGGCTCCCTTTAATGATCATTGATTCTGCCACCCAAGTACATGGACCAGTGCTAATTCAACCCTAGCATTCAAGAAGGAGCTTAAAAACTGTCTGCTGAGAGCAACATGACCATCACTTACCAAAATCAGCACTCACAGATACAAATTACATTCTATAACCTCGTAGCAAACTGACCCCCGCTATAGTTCTATTACATTCATACTAGGTCACATGTACTCAGCAAGAAATGCAAACAGGTGTGACCTTTCTTTTCTCTTGTCATACACACAAGGAAAGACAAGCATGTATACTGGAAAGTTTTAATGCACCCTTTCAAATATCTACAACCTTTTCTTCTTAGTCTTCTATAATGCAAAGAAATAAATAAACGTGATTGCCATGAAGTGTGACCAATCCTTTTGTGACGTCAAGGTCAACAGTACTGTATTGCCAGAGGTTAGTCCATGGACTTGCAAACACACTCACGTGTGTCAAAAGGTCCCAGTTAAAATTCATGTGTGTGTCAAAATAATTTGTTAATAAATAGTTAGGAAAAATACACTATTTTTAAATTGTCAAGAAAATGCAAGAATCCTGAGTTACAGATGATTATTTGGAAAAGCATAATCATAAAGATTTAGGGAAAAAAAGATTTAGGAGACAAGGTTGGCTAAGTTTTGACTAGTGTGGCTGAACCAGAAAATCTCCTTTGATTGATAATGCTGAAAACTCAATCTACTTTTATAAGTCA
>NW_028086664.1:0-636 GCF_014824575.4 Sturnira hondurensis
CAGCAGGGTGTGGCAACCTTCTTTGTTGGGATGTGTCACTGTCTGTGGGGGAAGGGTCAGAGAGGGAACAATGTTGCTTACTTCACTCTCATCCCCCTTTCTGTTCTCACTTCCCACAAGTGGATTTCAAACTCTCCTGTGAGGCTGAGAGTTTCTTCCGCCACCGCAACCCCCACAGATTCTTTATAGCCAGGGGTTTTGAGTCTTTAATTTCCCACACTAAAATCCTGGGTTTTGCAGTCAGTCTCTCTCCCCTGTTGTTCCTCCCTGCTTGTCTGCATAGGAATGTGGGATAGCCAGTGGGGTCCATCAGCCACCGCCTTGCCATGCAACCTCTCTGCCCAGGCTGTTCCTCTTGGACCCTCCTACAGTCTGGATGAATGTTTCTTTGACTTCATTGTTGTTGGATTTCCGTGCAAATTATTTTCTGGCAGTTCTGTTTGTTTTTTTAAAAAAAATTATTTATATATATTTAGAGGGGAAGAGAAAGAGAGAGGGAAAGAAATATCAATGTATGGTTGCCTCTCGTGTGTCCCCTGCTGGGAACTGGCCTGCAACCCAGGCATGTGCCCTGACTGGAAATGAAACCTTGATCATCTGGTTTGCAGGCCCGTGCTCAATCCACTGAGCTATGCC
>NW_028086665.1:0-1126 GCF_014824575.4 Sturnira hondurensis
TGATATGCCTCAAGGCCATGCTAGCTGCACCTGCTGGCTTCCCAACTCCACAGGACACTGAGTGACGCGGATAGGGCAGGTCAATAGTCCTTGGTCAAAAGGGACATCAGTGGCTGAGGTGACAGGACACAATGGCCAATTGCTTTCATCACACATTTGACTCTGACTACAGTCATCACCGCAGCTGTGGCCAGTCCCACCTGGTTTATGTTCTGATTGTCTGCCCCCCAGGGTAAGGGGGCAGTGGGCTGGCTTGGGGACCACAGCTGGGCTGTTGAGGGGGTTACTCGCCAGAATGGTCAGCCACAACTACAGACCAGCTCACTGCCTTCCAAGCTGGGGCCAGGTAAGCCTTTCTGAAATGTGGCAGATTTGTCCTGACACCCAGACCCTTCCCTGTCTGTTGCTGGTCTGGCCCCTGGTCTGGCCTCGGTCCTAACTGTCCTGGAAAGTTCCTGACCCAGCCTCTGAGAGCTGACCTTGGGGAGGTCTGTTATCCATAGATGCTGTCTTCAAGTATCAGACTTCTTAAAAGTTACTAAAGACAGCTTTTTTAAAAAATAATTTTTTACAGTAAGAGATTATTAATCTCATTACCTGGAGAAAACTGTAACATTGTGAAATTTGCACTTTAAGATTTTCTTTTGCAGACTCTCACACTTGATGGGAACTGGGTTTTTTTCCCTGATGATATGCAGTTACTTTTTTGAAAAAGTGAGTTTGGGAAATACAGAGAAAATAAAACCACCCATGATTCCATAATCCAGAAGGCACACCAATTAACACAGCAAGTTAGAGCTTTCTGTTCATCACACACATGGGCACACCTGCAGGTTCCTTTACAAATGATACTGAGCCCCGTCTGACTTCCTCAGCACGCTCTTTCCCTTCCACATGTCTTTGACACCGTCCTTCAGTTTCCACAGTTACACTGGGTCCCACACCCCTGGGTTGAGGTTTCACCAACCCCCTTTGTTGGACAAAAACGGTGTTTCTGGGAAGAATCCGTATAGCACACAGCAGCCTAGTAATGCTACAGACGTGAATGTGCAGTGTGTGCAGTGCATTCAGGGTTCAGGAAAGCTCTCCAGTGTCCTGCATTTAAGGGGACAGCACACTCCACCTT
>NW_028086666.1:0-1837 GCF_014824575.4 Sturnira hondurensis
GGCCTTTGCAAAAAAATGTATACTTATCTACTTCAGGATGAAAAACTCTCTACGTATATATCAGTTAAGTCCATTTTATATGAGGCTTTGTTTAATGCAGCAATATCTTTGTTCATATTTTTTGGAGAGATCTGTCCATTTTTCACAGTGTGGAGTTAAAATCCCCTACTATAAGTGTGTTGCTCCCAATCTCTTTCTTGAATTCTCTAAGGTTTCCTTTATATATTTGGGTACTCCTATGTTGGGTGTATATATATTTACAATGTTTATGTTTTCTTGGTGGATTCTTCCCTTGAATATTATGTAGTGACCACCTAGGTCAGTTTCTATGGTCCTTTTTATGAAGTTCAATTTTTGTGACATGAGTTCTGCTATCCTGGATTTTCTTTTCATACCCAATTGTTTGGAAAATTTTGTTACCAGCCCTTCACTTTCAGTTGGTCTCGTTCTTTTTCCCTGAGGTTAGTGTTTTGTAGGCAGCATATGTGTTGGTCAGTATTTCTTATTAATTCTGCTGTTCTGTGTCTCTTGATTGGGGCATTTAATTCATTTACCTGTATGGTTATTATTGATAGGTACATACTCATGGCCATTTTTTTATTCCTGTGTTCCTTTATGTTCCACTGTTTTTTTTTTCTGTTCTTAAACTCTATATCATCTTTTCCAGAGCTGTGTTGGAAGAGGTATAATATTTGAAGCTTCTTTTGTCTGAGAAGCTTCTTATTTGGCCTTCCATTTTAATCGACAGCCTTGCTAGGTAAAGTGGTCTTGGTTGCAGGCCTCTGGTTGTCACTACTTGGAATATTTCTTCTCATTTTCTTCTGGCTTGGAGCGTTTCCATTGAGAAGTGAGTTGCTAACTTAATCGGGGCTCCCTTGAATGACATTTCCTGTTTCTCCTTTGCAACCTTTAAGATCCTCTCTTTATCTTGGAATTTTGCCATTTAATTGTCATGTGTTGGAACATGGCCCTCTTTGTGTTTCTCTGGATTGGCACTCTCTGGGTTTCCTTGGTTTTTGTTACTTCTCTCAACAAATTAGGGAAGCATTCCATCATTAGTTTTTCACACAGATTTTCTATCCCTTGCTCTTCTTCATCTCCTTCTGGTATCCCTATTATACAGCTAATGTTACATTCCATGCTGTCCTGCTTTCCCTTAACCTCTCTTCATTCTTTCTCGAGCTTTTTTTTTTCTTGCTCATTCTAGTTGTTTGTTTGTTTTTTCCTTCCTTGTCCTCCACCTCACTGATCCAATCCTCTTCTGATCTGGACACTGGCCTGCAGTATTTGTGGCCCTGGTGATGAGACATGCTAAATTTGCAAAGATTATTGAGTCCTGTGGAGGAAAAAGGATGACACGGCTACTCTCTCAAGGGGAGAGCACCTCAGAGTGGCCTAGCCATTCGCTCAAGAGGAAAGCACCCCATCCTTCACCTCGACAGGCTTTTATTGAACTTCAAAAAGCATACATCAAAGAAGGTTTTCATTCATTATATTTATGTTTGCTTTTTAAAATTGCTTTTTAGAGATAGCAATGGAAGGATTGTTACTAATTACTTCTTATAGATTAACTGGAAAAAATGTTGCAAACGCAAGAGAACAATAAGAGTAACAGCTGTGGTTACACTCCAATCTTTGGGAGAATTAGCACAGACTTTAGGAAGTTACTTTAGCAATATGCACCAAGCGTTTTCTGCCTAAACTCAGGGTGGAACATCTTCAGTAAGAGAAAGTCAAAAAGCAGTCTGGATATAATGCAGGCCTGATTTCTCACAGGAGGACTTTTTCATGGGCATAATCCTTCATGCCATCTCATCTCCCACTGGGTTTTTTCATG
>NW_028086667.1:0-781 GCF_014824575.4 Sturnira hondurensis
AATAGAATTGAAATGGCAGTGTGCAGTACATGTTCTCAGTGCAGTTAGAAGAAATTACTCCTGTCACGTAAGGCAGAGATTCCTGTCGCCATTTTCTAAGTGACTGCATGGAATCTGAGGTTAAATATCAGAACCTGCACTCAAACCCAGTTTTTATGACACCATTGGCAATGCTTTGTCTGTCCCCACAGTTATCATTTAAATTGAATATTATAACAGGGTCTGTTTTCTCTTGAGAGACATTATAGGAAAGGAAAACCTATGCTATATATTAGTGATTAGGAAAGTTTAAAGGGTGTTACTTTAATATTTCACACAACAAGGTTTGAAGTAAGTATACCCAATCAGTTGTAATAATTTAAAATTGTTTGACTCTGATAATTGTGAAAAATATAAATTAAAACAATAAGGTATTTTATCCTTTTCAGTGTCAGGTTTTGTTGGTGGTGATGGTGGGGTTTTTTGTTGTTGTTTTTTTTTTGATGACTTAAACACTGACATTTTAAATACTAGGGGAATGTACATTGGCACACTTTTTGGGGGTTGCTATATATATCAAAAGTTATAACATTTATTTCACACATTTACCAAATACACACTCATTCATACATATACACAAAAGTGTAGATTATATATCTAAATAGTTATATATGTATATATATGTTATATATATGCATATATATATGCTATATATATCTGCACATATATTCTAGTATTGCTTATAGTAACAAAATGGACTAATCAAATATTTTTGTTCAGAAATTTATAAAATTCCATATAA
>NW_028086668.1:0-1100 GCF_014824575.4 Sturnira hondurensis
GAGAACCAGAGGCCTTGAAGCAAGGTTATTTTATCCAGCAAGTCTCTCAGTTCAGATAGAAGGCCAAATAAAGAACTTCCAAAACAAAAGAGGTCTAAAGGAATACACCTTCACCAAACCAGCTCTGAAAGAAATACTAAAAGCCCTGCTTTAAGGAAAGGAAGGAGAAGAGAGAGACAATGAGAAGCATAGGTATAAAAATGACAATGAATAAGTACCTATCAATAATAACCTTAAACATAAATGGATTAAATGCTTCAGTCAAAAGACATAGAATAGGTGAATGGATAAGAAAGCATGACCCACACATATGCTGTCTACAAGAGACCCACCTCAGAACAAAAGGCCTACACAGACCAAAAGTGAGAAGCTGGAAACAAATTTTCCAAGCAAAAGGCCAGGAAAAAAAAAAAGCCAGGGTAGCAATACTCATATCAGAGAAAATAGTCTTCAAAAAGACAAGGGCTATAAAAAGAGACCCAGAAGGTCACATCATAATATTCAAGGAAAGAATCCACCCAGAGACATAAACATTGTAAATATACATGCACACAACATAGGAGCACCTCAATATGTGAAGAAAATCTTAGAGGACTTCAAGAGGATATTGACAGCAACACAATCATAGGTGGGGATTTTAACACCCCACTGTCAAAAATGGGCAGATCCTTCAAACAAAAAATATCAACAAAAATATTGTGGAATTNATGTGTAGAACCATTCATCCCAAAGAAGCCAAATACACATTCTTTTCAAATGCACATGGAGCATTTTCCAAGATAGACCACATGATAGGATACAAAACAAGCATCAACAAATAAATTTAAGAGAATTGAAATCCCGAGCATTTTCTTCGATCACAAGGGACTGAAATTGGAAAACAACCCCAAGAAAAAAGACCCAAAACACTCAAAATCATGGAGATTGGATAGCATGCTATTAAACAATGAATGGGTCAAGAATGAAATTAGGGAAGGAATCTAAAAGTTTGTGGAAACAAATGAAAATTATCTCACCACAACCCAAAACGTATGAGACACAGCGAACTCACACCTGAGAGGGAAGTTCATAGCAATACATGCCTACCTAAAAAAGAGAAA
>NW_028086669.1:0-620 GCF_014824575.4 Sturnira hondurensis
ATTTCTGATTGTGTTTATTTGTGTCCTCTCTCTTCTTTTCTTGATGAGCCTATTTAAAGGTTTGTCTGTTTTGTTTATCTTTTCAAAAAACCAACTCCTGGATTCATTGATCTTTAGAATTGTGCTTTTAGTGTCTAAGTCATTTAATTCTGCTCTGATTTTGGTTATTTCCTTCCTTCTACTCGCTCTGAGCTGTCTTTGTTTTTGTTCCTCGAGTTCTTGCAGACGTTAGGTTAGGTTGTTTGTTTGAAATGTTTTTATCCTCTTTAGGTGAGCTTGTATCGCTATGAACTTCCCTCTCAGGACCGCCTTCACTGTGTCCCATAAGTTTTGGGTTGTGGTGAGTTCATTTTATTAGTTTCAAGGAGTTTATTGATTTCCTCCCTAATTTCAATCTTCACCCATTCGTTGTTCAATAGCATACCATTCAGTCTCCAGACTTTTGGGTGTTTGGGGTTTTTTCCTGTGGAGCAGGTTTCCAATTTCAGTCCCTTGTGATCAGAGAAGATGCTTGGTATGATTTATATTTTCCTGAAGTTGTTGAGACTGGTTTTGTGTCCTATCATGCGATCTATCTTTGAAAATGTTCCATGTGCGTTTGAAAAGAAAGTGTATTTAGT
>NW_028086670.1:0-1487 GCF_014824575.4 Sturnira hondurensis
CTAAATATATAGTTAACATATGCCTATAAACTAATTTATATCTATAAGTTAAGTAGTATAATTTATATGGAAGTAAATATATTTATATATAGTATACGTAAAATATAACTTTCTCATTAAAACATAAATTCCAGGATTCAAAGAATTTTTTGTTCATTGCTACAGTAACAATGTCTAAAACAGTTCCTGACCCCTAATAAATGCTAGATTGATATTTGGTAATTAAGGGAGGAAAATTCATGATAACTTTAAGAAATGGAGTGTCTTTTAAAAAGTGAAACCAGCACACAAAACTTTTGGGAAGCAAAAGTAATAACAAGTGGGTTAGACATTTCAAAGAGGATCAGATTAATTCTGAATGGGTGGGGGTGGGGGTGAACAACCATAATCATAGATATCATCAGTGGAAGTCATATTTCAAGGACAGAGAAAGTAGAAAAGAGGGATGCTCAGGCCAGAGGTATCTCATGACCCATTATTATTATAATGGAGGCCTATTGTCCTTTGTGTGATGTTTTGCAAAGCAGCAAACAGCCTGGAAGGTGACAAACCCAGAACACAGTAAGGACAAAGTAAGCTAAAGTCATTTAATGTAGTCTGAGTACAGATCATTGGGACATTAGCAGGCAGAAGGCAGGCTGATTCCTTTCTGTGCTTGACCAGGATCATCCATTAAAATTAAATGCCTCTGTTAACCACAATAATTAAAATTTGGATATCAAAAAATCACCTAGAATCACTAAAATGTAGTCACAGGATCAAACAGATAAAACCCATTTCTAATGGGGAAAAGAGAATAATATATACTCGGTTGCTAACATTTGAAAATGGATAGTTCTTAAAATCAGAAAATCTGGGGTATCACATAAATAATGAAATAAACCTTTTAGGACTCACTGTGAATGTGCCATGGAACAGAACATTCATGGGTGGTAAAGAGCAGCTCACCACAGACGCTCCTATTTTTTCTGTGGTTTAGGAAAAAGGCCCTTAAATCGTCTGATCACTCCCTTCTGTAGCTTTCATCCTTGCAATTGAAAAACAGAAGAATTAGACTTATTTAGCAAGTTGCCTTCCAGTTGCAAACCTCTAAGATTTGGTGATTAGTTCATGCAAAATACTTCTACTCCTAATTGTTGCCTGAACTATTCTCTAAAAAGAAGAGAAAAACAAATAGCATTAAAACCAAGAGTCTACTGATTCAAATGATTCAGCTGTGTCGTGATTCCTGAGCACAGAGAAATTCCTTCCACTGCATCTCCAACTATCAGGGAGAGGAAATATACATGGAAAACCCACCAGCAGGCACACAAGCAGAAGCTTCACTTTCTTACCGATTGACTTTGTCTCTTTAAGTTTCCCACTACTTTATCAGGAGTTCTTCCTGTAGCCAAAGCCACCTTCTACATACAACTCAGTGATTTAGTGCACTGATTCTAGAACATTATATGACACTGAATGTATGCCCTGGAGAATCCCTCCCTGGG
>NW_028086671.1:0-1321 GCF_014824575.4 Sturnira hondurensis
CAATTGTATCGAACAGCTATCATTAACAATAATGTTAGAGCAACAATGATACAACCGAATCTGTGTGATCTGGATAACATGAATAGGGAATATAGAACTTTGAGACGTGTGCTAAAGGAACACAAGTGATGTGAAGGATAGAAAATTAGGAATACACTATGGAAGAGAGAACAGGGGAAACCTGTCAAATGATACAATGTAAGCACCCAAGCAAAGAAGAGTATACAGAAAGAAGAGGAATACAGAAATAATATTAAAATAAAAGATGTAAGAATAATGAAAAAATAATCATGCCAATATGCAGTGACTTGTAATTTCTCTGCAATAGCAAAGTCAGATCTGTCTCACTGTCTCAACTTTTGGGATGCCCCCTCTTTGGGTCCAACTCAGGTGCTTTCCCAATTCCAAGATTTTTGNTGGTCTTGCTGGTGGTAGCAGATCAAGGGGGGATTGGTGTGGCCTTTCTCCCTTCCTGATGTGTACTCAGCCAGCATTGCAAGCACTCTCCCAAGAGCTAGTGTGGTGCCTCACTGTGGCGCCTTAGGTGGGGGAGCCAGGTCTTCTTCAAAGTGCTCTTTCCCTGGGTGTTATCACTGTGGGCCAGTGTGCAGGTGCTTGTTCCCCGTCAGGCTGCCTGGTCCCACGGGTTTGGGCATAAACCCTTCCCAGTACTGTGGGGGTATGCCAGGTGTTCTGCTCAATCTCAGGATTCTGGCCCAGATCAGTGGGGAGAAGGCTGAGGGGCTGTCACAGGAGAATTCCCCAAACAGTTTTACTTTTTGAGGAATTCGTCCTACTCAAGGCTGCCACTCAGTACAGCCCAATTCTCCAGCCAGACAGGTGACTATCAGAGTCACTGTGCATCAGTACAGGAGTCAAGTTTTTCAAGCCGGTGACCACAGACTCCGCCAGTGATCATGGCCCTTGTGTGTTCACGTCTTTGTTCTTCTTCCCCTCTCTACAAACTCAAGGAACCAGGTTTCTTCTGGTTTTGCTCAAATCCTGCTTGGCCAGGGAGAGAGGGAGTAGGTGACCCGCTGTCTCCCAAGGACTCTGTGGTAGTCCCAGCGTCAGCGTCTGTGGCAGGGCGCTGGGCCTGGACCTAAGGCTACAGCCTGGTAAGGCTCCAGTATGGTCTTCATGCTGGACCCTGGGACCTTATTGTTCTGTAGCATTTGCCTTATTTTCAGGCTTTTCAGTGCCAACTACAATTTTAGGTCTATTTTCATATATGCTGGGGTACTGTTGGCTCTTTGCTCTGTTCCTCTTTAATCAGCCCTTTTTTTCCCCATGTGTAGAAGGGAGTGGAATCTACTCCCTC
>NW_028086672.1:0-629 GCF_014824575.4 Sturnira hondurensis
ACCAAGATGGAGGTGTAGGTGGAAACACTGTGCCTTCTCCCATAACCAAGTTTGAATACAACAAAGGTTTAGTAAACAAAAATGCAGCCAAAGAACAGAAAATTGAACTATATGGAAATCTGACAACCACAAACCATTCAACCAGGACTGGTAAGAGGGGCGGAGCCAGGGGTGGAGCCAGTAGCGGAACAGGGTCAGGCAGGAAGGATCCCCTGACCCCAGGTGCCCAGGCAGCCAGGGTAGCATCAGGCGGACCCAGTGAGGGTGCAGGGTGGCAGGCTGACCACGGTCACACATTCGCGCCCAGATAAACCAGCAAAGGAGTGTGCAGTGAGACAGACCACGCAGGCCCCAGCGGCAGGAAGCAGCAGAGGGGACTGCCATTGCTCCCCTTTGACCCCACCCCCACATACAGTGTCACAACCCAGCCACTGAGTTGCCCCGCCCTGGTGAACACCTAGGGCTCCACCCCTCATACATAACAGGTGCGAACAGACCAAAATATGGCTCAAGAACTCAAAGCCCCAGAGCCGATAACTCTTAAGTGACCAAGAAATAGCCAATTTCTCAGATGCATAGTTCAAAATACTGGTGATCAGGATGCTCACAGAACTGGTTGATTATAGTCA
>NW_028086673.1:0-92769 GCF_014824575.4 Sturnira hondurensis
GGGCATGAGGTCCCATGCAGTGTGGATCAGTTTGAAGAACTGGGAAGAGGTCCTCCCAGTTGCACAAGTGGTGGGATTAAGCAATCCTGGCATCAACATTTTCAGAGTTTTTATTCTTTATGTGGTCATTTTTGTCTTTATGTAGCAAGTTCTGTTTGTCTTATGTTACTCTCCTTAGAAATTGCCTCATGCTGTCATTCAGATATTAACATATTGCATTTTCCAAAATGATCATTTGATTTTCCAGAAAGATAGCTCTAGTGCCTATCAGTTGCCATTAACTTCATTTTAAACAATTTAGTTAGACTGTATGGTGGCAGCTCTTATATTGTAGTGCATTTAAAAATTCATCAAAATTAGTGACTTTTTGGGTAGCCCTCTTTATGTTGATAACAGACTAAAATACACATTTTCAGCATATTACAGTTTATTATTTCAAGAAAGATAAAAGTGCACCAAAGATTAGGGGGGAAGTATTTATGCATTGTCTGGAGAAGGTGCTGTGACTAATAAAATATCTCAAAAGTCGTTTGAGAAATTGTGTGGTGGAGATTTCCCACTGCAAATATCTCCATGGTGAGGTAGACCAGTTTAAGATGATAGCGATCAAATCAAGACATTAATTGAGAATAATAAATGTTATACCACAGAGGAGGTAGCCAAAGTACTAAAAACACACAAATCAACACAGTTATGGATGCGTCTTTTATTTTACAGAAAACATGCCTTCATCTTTTTAGAAAACAATATGAGAAATTTGGCTGAAAGCACTGATTTGGAACTTAACACATCTTCTCTACTCAGCTTTTATAAAAAGGAAAGAAAAGAAAAGAAATAAAGAAATCTTACCATTCAGGATAAAATGAAATGGCCTAGAGGGTGTTTTGCTGATTGGAATAAGGTAGACAGAGAAACACAAATACCATATGGTCTCAATTATATGTGGAATCTAAAGAACAACATAAAAAATAACGAGGAGAATTAGAAACAGACCCATAGAACAAAGAACAGACTGGTTGTCTCCAGGTGGGTGGAGTTAGGAAGCCTGAATGAAAGAAGTGAAGGGATCAAGAAATACAAATAGGCAGTTAGACATTAAACACTGGAATGTAAAGTATGCAAAATAAATAAAGTCAATAATATCTTAACAAATATATGTGGTACCAGGTCGATACTGGATATATTGGGCCATCAGATCACAGATTGTGTAAATGACTGATGGCTCTACTGTAGGCAAGAAGCTAAATTAAATCAATATATAGAACCCTGGCTGGTGTGGCTCAGTGGACTGAGTGCTGGCCTGCAAACCAAAGGGCCGCTGGTACATTTCCCAGTCAGGGCACATGTCTGGGTTGCAGGCCAGATCTCCAGTAGGAGGCATGTGAGAGACCACGGTCATTGGTGTTTCTCTCCCTCTCCTTCCTCTTTATTCACCCTCTCTAAAAATAAATTAAAATTTGAAAAAATAAAATAATGTAACATGTAGAATGTCACCTGTAATTTAAATAGAAAAAGCAAATTTCCATAAATCCCAAGGAGGCAAAAGTGAGGGAGTGGGGCAGAGTATAACAGGCAGGAGACATGGCTGAATTCCATGATGTTCTCACATGTTTTATCTTAATTGTAAAACTTCTGAACATCCTATACTTTTATTAAAGACTCCCATTGAGAACTTTGGCCTAGTATTATTCCATGGTGGTTCCTACCTCAGTAACACACTGGGAGCTGCTAAGCAGGGCTTATTACAATAATCGCATTAGCTGAAGGGCCTTTCCTTTTATTTTAGCATTAATTTCAACTCTGTGCAGGACACATGTTCCATGCCCCTTTGGGGAGCATGTCTATTATCAGCCTGAACATCCACACCCGACTTTGTGGGTCTGCCTCTGTGTCGTGCACCTACACTTGGTGCTGTGAGCACGATGCCAAGTCAATGACCATCATCACTGAGGCCTATGACCTCATAATTTGGTTTCATGCACCTCTGGTTCCCACTGTACAGCAAGCACTTTTCCTGCTGCTGGTCAGCTTGGAAGGTAAGGTGTTGGGGCCAGACTGACTGCGAATCCACCAGACACTCTGGTTAAATTCAGCAATGTGGGTCAGAGGTTTGATGATTCATTGAAATTGGGGATAAGAGTGTCTGAAAGAGACTCTGTCTTTTGTCCATGAGAGAAAATCTTCCTTCATAACAGGCTTGTCTAACTCAGAGACTTCAGGGTATGCAGAATCAGGAATCCAGAGAGGTTCCCTGTTACCAGAAGACAAAACCAGAAAAGAAACCTCCAAAACATCTGTCTGCACCTGCTTCTTTGATGGCCCTTGTGTTCAGGGAACCTGCGCGCCCCCCAGTGGTCACAGCCTGAGTTGTGCCCACAGGCCATATCTGGTAACAGGAGCATCTGGGCCTGTGCCCTCTTCACAGTGCCTCACTGAATCCCTAACCCTAATCCAGGGCAGGGTGCGGCGTGCTCAGTGAGGTTGTCGGACCTCTTTTCTGTAACAAGTGTATGAATAGGCATCTGTGTCTAGTGTTACCTACACTCCAAGGGTATGTATACCTATGGACTCAGAGTCCTCTGTATGATGAAGAAGTTAGTGCATCACCTGTGACATGGTCCTAGATCAGCAAATGTGAGTCAGGTGTGCATAGAACTGTCACAGACAACTGCTGCTGAAGTCTGTGTTGGACCCAGAACTACTATCATGGATCCACACAGTCCCTGTTTTGTCCCTTCTGTGATCAGTGGCATTTGTCTCTTTCCCATGCCTGTAAGAGCTACCTGCACTGGGAACCCCAGGTCTACTTCCCCATAATGCAGGCACAGAGCCCAGAATTTGCCCATCTGGCTTCAGCTTGAAAGCGCACCTGGGAGTCACAGTCCAAAATACCAGTTCTGGGTGGCTGGCCAGCATCTTCACGTCCACTAACTAACCTGAGGGAGGTAAAAAAAAAAAAAAAAAAAAAAAAAAAAAAAAAAAAAAAAAAAAAAACAGACCCAATTAGTACACTGAACTTGCCAGCCCCTTCCAACCTGAAAAGGACCTAATGACACTCTCATCCCTATGCTGTCTAACAGGAATGGTGGGACCAAATGTCCACTCAAAGCAATACCTCTTGGCTTTGGAGGACTGCAGGACTAAGACAGGGCAGGCACAGCAATTCAGCAGGTTGGGTAGGGTGCTGCCCATACACACCAGGTGGTCTACTCTAATCCTTTCCCTCAAGCCACACAGTAGAGACTCCCAGTGCTTCTCTTCCCAAAGTCCTTGAAGAAAATAGAGGGCCCCTCAAAGTCACTACTGCATGTACCAAGGAGACACCTTCTCCTTTTGCATTGCCCTTCCTGGATTCACAGATCCTAGTGTAGTAACAGGGGTGCCACTCCCTTCCTGGGATGCTGCATTGAGAGTCTCCCAGCTGGACAGAATCCCCACAAATTCCCACCACCCGGTGCTACGTGGGATCCCAATTCCATCTCTATTGCTGTGGTTTGGAGACCCCTGCATGGGCTGAGACCCCACGCTCCCAGGTGGAGAGAGATCCCTGCCTCAATATACCTTTGACTTTCCACTCATTGTACCTATGGGAGGGAGCACGCCCTCTCCTTCTCTCCTCTCATCTTCTTCCCTGTTCCTCTTTGTTAAGTTTCAGAACACCTACCCTTTACCTGTTTTTTTCATGTTGATTTTTCTGGTCCAAGAACTAAATGGAGCTTCAAGATTTCTTCCTGGATAATGTTTCTCTAACATGGAATACAACTTTTAACAAAAAATTGACTTTGTGTTCATTATATTCTGCAACTTGGAGGGACAGGAACCCGTGAAACAGTCATATCCTGTGGGTCATACTTTAGCCCTATGTAAAACCAACCTTGTCATGTTGAATATGTATGAAACAAAATTCAGCATCTCCCCATCTGCACCACTAGCAGGCTTGTGGTTCTTCAAAGGAGAGAAAAGAAAGGGGAATGGGTCTCTGAACCAAGTGAGAGTCAAGTGGAATCCCCAAAGCCTGGCAGTAAATGGCATCTACCCACATTTTTCTGTTCTGCAGACATGGGGCTCAGCTTACATGAATTTAGGTTCTTCTACAGTCAGACTCGAATGTGTCTCTGTGCCATCTGTGCACAGTATTTTGTGCCTGTGTCCGCAGGGCCCGTGCTGGTCATTGTGAGAACCACCTAGTTTGGGAGGTGTCCTTGGAGATTGTGATCCTACTCTTCAAAGATGGGTTGTAATACTTATCATTCTCCCACCAAACATTGAGAGCAACTCATGTGTCTTCCCAAGGGGATGACAGATCCAGCTGATACTCACACCAGTAGTGTTCAGGGAGGACCCAGAGAAGGATCAAGTCAGTTTGAGGGTCTGGGATTGTCTCATCAGCCCAGGGCCAGACTCCTGCATGGTGACCTGAGACAGCCCCTGCTGAGAAGGAACAAGAAGAGGTCAAGCTACTGGAAGAGAAGAACTGTAATGTTTTAATCTCTGTGAGTGTGCCTTACTGGAAAAGTCACAAGAAGGGATGGCAAGCAGCAGGAGAGTGGACCACAGTTGTGTCTGTGCTGAGGAAAAAGAGTAATTGCCTCAATACCAATACCCGGCTTTTCAACCCAGCAATGTGGGACTGAGTGAGATTTTCAGTTACATGGGGGTCTTGCCCCCTATGGTGCCATAGCGCTCTGCAGTAGAAGAGTGAGTATGTGCTGGAGGAGCAGTGAGACACGAGCTCTGGGCTCCACATCTGCTCTTCCTGGGGACACGGCCATTCAGGACCAAGACCCTCGGGGAACAAAGCCCTCAGAAGGGTTCTGTGCTGTAGAGTAGGTAAGGCAGTGTGATCCCATCCAGCAGACAGCATCTTCTTGTGGGTGCTTATCCAGGCACCCATTATCCTGTGAGTCCTGTGCTAAAAGGGTGGACATAGTGAACTGGACAGACACAGAAATGTGAGCCTGGACAGTAGGACATGCACTAAATGAACCTGGTGCACGGTTAGTGGTAATGTGAATTGGTGGAGCTTCTGAGGCAAATAATATGGATGTTTCTCAAAAAACTAAAAACAGAACTGCCTTATGACCCAGGAATTTCACCCCAAGGTATGTTTCAAAGATCATTATTTCAATTAATTTTCTATAGTTCCATGTCTATTAAAGCATTATATACAACACCGAAGGCATGAATGATATAAATATATATTATGGAATATTATTTGCCATAAGAAATAAAAACCCTGCCATCAGTGACAGTAAAAAATGGACCTTGACAGCATAATGGTGGGCAAAATAAGTGAGAGACAGAAGACAAACACTGTACAATATTGTGTATGGAGCCTAAAAAAAATCATTAGGGCTTGCCAAAGGTGAGGTTGTTCAGTGGGAGAATCAGATGTTGATTATCTGAAGGTACATATTTCAGGATGAGTGAGTCCAGGGGATGTGATGGACAGCATGATGACTTGATTTAACACTGATCTATGGTACCTGTTAGTGTTGCTATAGAGAGTAGGTCCTCTGAGGTCTAAGCACAAAGACACTCACATTTCCGGTTTTTATTCTATTTTTTCTTTTCCCTTTGATTTTCCTGTGTCTATATGAAATGACAGATGCTGTGTTTCTGTGGTGATCACATCACAAGATACGTAAGACCAGTCATTATGCGGTGCACCTTACAATTATATGGAGCTGATGATCATATTTCTACACAATTGAAAGAAAAGGGGCAAAAATAAAATAGACCTTTGTCAAAGATGACATACAAATGGCCAACACACATTTGAAAAGACTATCGACATTTGTCATAATTAGAGAAATGTGAATCAAATTCACAACGAGATATTACCTTGCATCCATTAGAAAGTCAATATTAAAAACAAAACTAAAGAAAGTTACAAGTATTTTCAGAATATGAATAATAGAAACCCTTTCCCATCCACTAGGAAAAACAGTGCAGAGACTTTTCAAAATGTGAAAATAGAAGGGCCGAAAGGTAGAGCAATTGGACCCCTGAGTGTACATCTAAAGTAATTTCAAAGAGATGGTCAGACATCTCTCAGCAGCATGATCTTAGCACAACTTCAGCACTGACAAGAGGTGGAAGTAACATAAATATCCCTTGATGGATGAATGGATAAACAAGAGGTGGTACATCCATACACTGAAATATTTCAGAGTGTTAAAAAGGGAAAATCCTGTTAGATGCTTCGGTGTAGATGGACCTTGATAAATGTAGGGTGAGAGAAATAAGACAGCCACAAAAATACCACCCTGTATCTTTTCACTTATGCAAGGTATCTATCTAGATTAGGCAAGTATATGAAAACAGGAAGCAGAATGGTGAGTGCCCGAGCAGGGAGGAGTGTGGGGGTGATTGGTGTGTGTAAAGTGTCAGGTTTTGCCAGATGAACAATTTCTGCAACCTGGTTTATGTCAATATAAATACAGTTAACATTACTGAAGAGTATGCTTCAGATAGCTAATGTGATAGATGTTGTCTTCTGTACCCCAATTAATAATTTTTAAATATATAAAACTAGATTTCACAATGTTTATGTAGTTTTCACTAACTATGTCTAGTCTGAGAGACCCATCCATGCTCTGTAATAGATCAGTCCCATCTCAGACATCACCAGCACACTGCATTTACACTGCACTGTGGTGAGGTTTCTGTTTCAGTCCTCATTCACCTTTGTTCCTTTGCCAAGAGAGCAGAGAATGAAACAGACAAGGAGAAACAGGCAGGGTCACCAGGTGTAGCATTCTTTTCTCCCACATTTTATGCCCTGTAAACTTGTCTTGAATGTTTATTCCAAACTATTTTACCCATGCATTTGACTATGTTTCAACTGTGCTCTTTCCTAACTTTATAAAAGATTATTGGAAAACAGAGTTATAGAAGAAAGTGGAAATTCAGCATGCAGAAGCATGCTTATGGAGGTAAAGAAATTACACTTTTGTATTGTGATATAAGAGTGGGAGGTGTTCTTTACTCTGCCATCACCTGGTGATTAATAGTGAGTAGGTATAACTTTTAAATAAGGTCCTGAAAACACTGGGACACAAAATATAAAACTGCTTGTAATTATAATTTTTCAGTAATGGATCTTCTTGTTTATTCTCAAGACCACGTCATTCCTAAACACATTATTTTTTTAGAACCATTGGTACTGTAGGAGGTAAACATAAAATAAATGTTATTAAAGTTGGTCTATTAAATACCTATTGTGGCACTTGTAGCAGGAGAACTGTCTGCAGTGGGCATTTGTGTATTAGGTGTTAGCATGTGGAAAATACACTGACACACTTATACAAAACAATGTACAACTTAATAAACAGTTCTATGTCACAGCAATCACAGGAATTTATGTCTTTTTCAAAAACTAGTGCGTGACCATCTGTGATTGTGTGCGACTGCATGTGACACTGGTGTGACTTATTTTGTGCATGATTGTGTGTGAATATGTGTGCCTGACTGTGCTGTGGTAGTTTGTTTCTGTGTGTTGTTACTATGTTTCATGTCACTGTGTGCATGACTGTGTACTGGTCAAGTCTGAAGAGAGCACAATTGATGTTAATCACTGTATGCTACCAAATATGTTCATTCTGTGCACGTTTTGTTTTGCACAGAAGTGTTCGGTATATTTATTCAAAATTTTAATAATATAGTCTGTTTGTTCACAGGAGCTGAAAGAGCTTTGGATTAAATGCATGTCTCCTTTGGCAGTCGTCATCATGGATGGGGCTGTTGAACATCGGGGCCAGGGAGTCAGTGGTCCCCTGGACTTCTCTTAAGATCTAGTGTGTCCTGATGGAAATACTACCTACACTGAAGCTTGAAACCCTTGGATCCAGGAGTAAACCTGGAAGGAGCTCAGTGATGCACATACCAGGCCTCAGGTCACATGCCCACACTGTGGTGTTAGGACTACTTCTTCCAGGAGAGAGGGGCTCCTCCTAAGGGTGAATGTAGGGGATTCCGAGTTTGGATGGCTGAGCTTACAGCCTTTTCCAGAACCCATGTGGACCCCAAGATGATGGGTGAGGTTCTCCAGTCATGAGACTGATCAGTCCTGTAAGCAGATCGAGGGCCCAAGGGATCTCAGTCAGTACACGGAGGAGCCCATGGAGAGTCAGACACTGTGTGCAGCCATGTTCACATGAGAGATGAGTGCATAGCTTGTCACACAGACCACTCATCTGGCAAGAGTCCTGAAGATCTCAGATTCATGAGTGAAAAGGTAAAAACCACTGAGGAAAGTCTCATATACTAAGATGTGCTATGAGCCATATGTTTCAGCAGCTGAGCACTTTGTAGAAAGTTAGGAAATGTTATAATGAAACATTAAGCCCTCTCTCTTCCATAAAAGGCATGCCAGCACTAGGAACATAAGAACACTTAGAAACACTCCACACATACACATACATGAATGTGCACAGCACAGACACTCACTAACATAAAAGCGCTGTGTGGTAAAGCACATGATAACATCCAAGCACTCATAGATGCTCACACTGGCTGACAAATGAACACACACAGTAACAGATAACAGATGCACACGGGAACCCAGCAATAGGAGGGAAGGACTATGAGAACTTTTCTACACCAGGACAGAAAACACACACTAATTCAATAATCCCCTTCCAGCTTCTCTGTGCAGCTTGTTCACCACATGGGCCCTGGATGCCCACGTGTCCTGAGCACCCCCTGCAGCCCACCCCCACCATTGAACCCTTAGGAGGGACTTTGGTGTCTGGGTTGGCTCTGCCTTACTTCCTGTGGATGGGGAATTTAACAGAAGGCTGTGCCCTCAGTGGTCATGGAACTCAGTTGCAGGGGAAGCTGCATGAGGGATGTATTCCTGGATTTAAGTTTCGGCTCTGTAAAGAAACTTGAGGTGCCCACTGCCCCTGGCTTCCATGCACTCCACCCCTAGAGCAACTCTCAGCGTTGTACTACCCCTTAGCCTGACTCATGCAGCTCACCTGGGCCAGGATACCTGGGCACAATAGAAATATGGTGTGTAACAGATGCCTCATCATTCAGCCTCTTTACCTGAGACACTCAGAAATAAGTTTCTATCAAGGAGAAGATTCCCAAGCCTGTTATGTCTGTTACACACTCTATGGTCCTTGGCTTCACACCCAGCCAACAAAGAGGGAAATAGGTTTTCTAGTGGGTTATGCTCTCTCCAAGGCCGAATATCACTGATGCATTGGAAATTCCATGTTGTGCAAGCTGTGGGAGACTCAGAACAGAGATCAAATCATACATTTCCACACACAGTCACAAACACATACAAATACGGTAAAATGTGTGCAAGCACACTAGCACACACTCGCATTCTCCCACACAACTTCCTGCAGCCCAGGAAGGAAGCCTCGTTTCTGTTTTCTGGGTGCATCTGAAGCCATGATGCTCAGAACTGCAGGATACCTGAACCAGGATTCTCAGGGATATCCAGAAAAGACTCTGCAGAATTGTTGACCTGGACAGATTGATTTCTATTATCTAGTTGTAACAGAAGTATAATCACAAATGTTAATTTCAAAAGAAAGCTAAAGAAAATAAGACTCAAAATACTGTGAGTTTTGCACCCAGATGTTAGGAAGCATTTCCACATCCACTCAGTAAATGAGGAGCAAGAGGGTAACATGTGACAGGGAAGACAGAGACCTGACTGAGGGGTGGAGGTTATGAGGGATTATCACAACCCCTGCAGGAGAATGTGTGCCTGTCAGAAGGGAGGAGACCTGTTAGGAATCTGTGTTCATGCTGGGGGACTGAGAGCCTGAGCTCAGCACACAGGGGCCTGGGCAGAGCTGGATCCCTCCTTGGGGAATTTTTTCTGCCATCAGAAAGGTGAGAGCACTCAGAGTGGTTCATTGTAAAAGAAGAAAGAGGAAGCACATGGACGTGATGAAGAAAAGGTCTGTAGGCACAGGGTGGAATCATATTTTCAAACAGACTGTATCACTTCTTCCTTTGTTGCCTGAAGTGAGAATGTGGGAAATAAGAGCCACAGAGATAAAAGAAGTGTCTCTGGATGCTAATCTTCTCTGTCTTCTGTTACCCATAGAAACACATACCACGTCACAGAACCACAGTAGCCAGAGATGCAGTGAACCTCAGTGTGAGGTCAAGGATGTCTTCAGAATCTGTGCTTCACACTAACTCTGTGTCCTTTCATCCTCTGTAGAGATCCCCAGAACCGGGCTGGAATGACGACCGGCCAAGGGCACCATGGAGCAGAGGGCAGCACAGCCCACCCCAGGATGAGTCTTACCTTGTTCTCAGTTTTCAGCTCAGGATGAGCCCACAGTGAAAATCACATCCCTGACTGAGGGCTGCACTTTCTCTGCCCAGGGGAAACTAGGCCCAGAGGGTGACAAGCACCCAAGAATCATGATTTGTGTGAGCAGAAGTGGGCAGAAACTCATGTTCACTGAGAAACTTATGGATGACTCTGGAATATGAAATGAAAAGAAAATATTCAACACAAATGATTCTCACCCAAGTTTACTTTTCTAACTTGTAAATAACTGTAGGGGACAGCTTTGTTTTGATCTGGCAAACATGACTCAGCTCTGTGTAGAGAACCTACAGAAGCCAGGGGGTGGGCAGGAGCCAGAACTTTGAACTGAGTATTCCCATGGGGTCAGGCCTAGAAAATGCATACAGNCAGTAAATGTAATACATCACATAAACCAAAGCAAACACAAAAACCACATGATCATATGAATAGATGCGGAAAAAGCTTTTGATAAGGTACAACACCCATTTATGATAAAGGTACTCAGCAAAGTGGAATAGAGGGAACATTCCTCAATATATTAAAGGCCATATATGAAAGACCTACAGCCACCATCATACTCAATGGACAAAAACTAAGCGCTTTTCCACTAAGATCGGGAACAAGACAAGGTTGTCCACTTTCACCACTTCTATTCAATATAGTATTGGAAGTTCTAGCCATTGCAATCAGACAAGAAAAGGAAATAAAAGGCATCCAAATTTGAAAGGAGGAAACAAAACTGTCATTGTTTGCAGATGACATGATAGTGTACATGGGAAATCCTATAGACACTACCAAAAAAACTGCTGGAACTAATAAATGAATTTGGCAAAACAGCGGGTTACAAAGTCAATATCAAGAAATCAGAGGCATTTTTGTATACTAACAATGAAACAGCAGAGGCAGAAATCAAGAAAAAAATCCCATTTGATATAGCAAAAAAATATATATCTGGGAATAAACCTAACCAAGGAGGTTAAAGACCTGTATGCAGAAAACTACACAACACTGAAGAAAGAAATCAAGGAAGACACAAGCAAATGGAAACATATACCGTGTTCATGGATTGGAAGAATTAACATCATCAAAATGTCCATACTACCCAAAGGAATTTACAGATTCAATGCAATAACTATTAAAGTGCCAATGGCATATTTCACAGACATAGAATAAACGTTTCAAAAACTCATATGGAACCACAAAAGACCACGAATAGCAGCTGCAATTTTGAGAAAGAAGAACAAAGTAGGAGGGATTACAATACCTGATATCAAACTGTATTACAAGGCCACTGTAATCAAAACAGCCTGGTACTGGCATAAAAACAGGCACATAGACCAATGGAATAGAACAGAGAGTCCAAAAATAAACCCAAATCTCTACAGTCAATTAATATTCAACAAAGGGGGCAGCAACATAAAATGGAGTAAAGATAGCCTCTTCAACAAATGGTGTTGGGAGAACTGGACAGCCACATGCAAAAAAGTGAAACTCGAACACCAAATTACACCATACACCAAAATAAATTCAAGGTGGATAAAAGACTTAAATATAAGCCGGGAAACCATTAAAGTCCTAGAGGAGAACATTGGCAGGAAAATCTGAGATATTCCACACAGCAATATTTTTTCTGATACGTCCCCTAGAACAAGGGACATAACGGAAAGAATAAACGAATGGGATCTCATCAAACTTAAAAGCTTCTGCATGGCCAAGGAAAACAGAAACAAGATAAAAAGAGAAGCAACAGTTTGGGAAAACATATTTGCTAATGACACCTCAGACAAAGGTTTAATCTCCAAAATATACAAAGAACTCACACGACTCTACTCAAAGAAGACGAGCAACCCAATAAAAAATGGGCAAAGGACTTGAACAGACATTTCGCCAAGGAGGACATACAGAGGATCAAGAGACACATGAAAAGATGCTCGATATCACTAGCTATCAGATAGATGCAAATCAAAACCACAAAGAGATACCACTTAACACCAGTGAGAATGGCTACCATGAACAAAGAAACAAACAACAAGTGCTGGAGAGGTTGTGGGGAAAAAGGGACTCTGGTTCCCTGATGGTGGGATTGCAGACTGGTACAACCACTGTGGAAAGCAGTATGGAATTTTCTAAGAAAACTAAAAATGGACGTGCCTTTTGACCCAGCAATTCCACTGCCGGGAGTATATCCTAAGAACCCTGAAACACCAATCCAAAAGAACCTATGTCCCCCGAGGTTCATAGCAGCACAATTTACAATAGCCAAGAGTTGGAAGCAACCTAAATGCCCATAGGTCAATGACTGGATCAAAAAACTATGGTACATTTACACAATGGAATTCTATGCTGCAGAAAGGAAGAAGGAGCTCCTAGCCTTTGCAACATCATGGATGGAACTGGAAAGCATTATGCTGAGCGAAATAAGCCAGGCGGAGAAAGACAAATACCATATGATATCACCTTTAACAGGAATCTAAACAACAAAACAAACAAGCAAGCAAAATGTAACCAAAGACACTGAAACACAGAACGTGCTGACAGGGTCTAGAGGCGAGAGGGGAGAGAATCACAGGGTAAAATGGGAAGTACTCACATGAACAAGTATAAAGGACACATGGAGAATAACTAAGTTGGGGGGCAGAGATGGGAGGTAGGTGGGGAGCACTGGGGGAGGGCAGGGCTGGGAATACAAGAAAGAAAACTACTTGAACAAGAGTTAAAAAAAAGTTGAAATGTATAGTTTATTGAACTCTTATTGCTGGGGGAAACCTCATTCTTACCACTGAGGGACCAGACCCATTACATCCTGTAAGAAATGAGAAGGTGAGTTGTTGTGGGTGGAGAAACCCCCAGGACAGTCGTGGAGTCTGTGCAGTAAAAATATTATTTGTCCCCATATGGTGAATGTGATCACACACCTGTGATAACTATAAGCTGGACTTTGAAACTTTATATAACCTCATGTGCACACAACACTATTGGGAACTGCCCTGCCTGGTTTCAGAAGTTGTAACCTCCCCCGCCCCCCAAGGCTGAGGCTGTGTAAGAGGCCTCGGGACTATAAGCCACTAAGGAGAAAAGGCTTATTTCCCTGATAGGGATGCCACATCTGCCACTTTTGCTTCACCCTGGTCCCCAGTGCATGATCGGTTAGTCAATGATGGGTGAGATTCCTCAAGGGAGGGATGATCTTAGACAGCTACATTCATGGGGGGGGGGGGCGCAAGGAAGAACTTGGGGGCCTATAGCAAAAGGAAGTGATGGACCCTCGACCCTTGGCTTTGACATAGCCTGAGTCTTCATTCTGTCTGCAAAAAGTCTCCTAATCTCTTGGCTGCCCTACTTCCCCTGCCTGAATTAAGCCTGAAATAATGCCAGAGGGTGGCACAGCCCTGTGCTGGAAAGAGCAGGTTCCCCACATGATCAGACCTAAGAAAGAATATGTAAAATCCTGTGAAACCTGCTTTGCTAAGAATGCTCTCAATTAAATGATAAGGGCCTGAGCAGGAAATGAGTTTGTTTCCCAAAGTTTTGTAGATCTTTAGCTAACATACCCTGACTCAGAATAAGCCCTCATATTACAGTACAAGCAGGGGACAAGTTTCCTTATTTCTGCCGCCAGAGGAAAGACGTATTTCAATGCCAGAGATTTGTAAAAAGGAAAGGAAAGGTGTTTGTTAAAGCTATATAGACTTAAAATAGTGACCCAATAATCCCATTAAAATACCAAAGTTCTTTTGGATACTCACAGATGCCCACATCACTTTCTTCTCTCCCAACCCTAATTTGGGGTACTATAACTCAGGAAAAGAAGCCCATGTTTATGTTTTTGGCCACTGGCACCATCAGCTATGTTGCCATCAAGGCAGAATCTCCAATTAAACCAACGCCATGAGGCACCCTCTCATGGCCTACCAGCAAATAATTCTTTCACACTTCTTCCAGGCAAAGTCTCCCCTGCTTCGGCCAAAGGGAACACCCCAAAGCCACGTGGTCTTCTTCTACCAGAGCTTCAGGTGCCTGCACTCTGCCCAAAATCACATAGATCTCCCCGCAAAGCTTTGGAGAGGGTAGGGTTGCCACTCTGGCAAAGCCAAGTGGCGATTCTTTGCTAAAGCCACATGGTGGTTCCCCATACTAAAGCTCCCAGAGTCCCCAACTCTGGTGAAGCCTTGTGTCTCCCTCTCTTTCACATGGCTGCAAGGGTCCCCACTCTGCCAGAGGTATGTGGCTTTTTCTCTTCTTACATGGTTGTGGGGGTCCCCATCCTGGCAAAGCCATGTGATTCCTCTAATGGCTGCCAAGTCTGGGTTTTAAATCCCCACATCAGTTCTCCTCTGCAGCCCCATTTCCGACCCTCCTACAATCAGCTACACTTGCCAGCACTCCTGTATTATTCCAAGTTTACCGGGCTGTCATTGTGAGACTGGGAGGCGTGGCCCCATGTCAAGGAGCCAATCATCTCCAAGCTCTCATGCAGGCATCATAACCTGGGAGACCTGCCTGCTAGTACCTTCTTGTGAGAGAAGTCCCTTCCATCCCCTGGCTCAGAGCATGGCCACAGCTATTTAACATATCTATGGAACCAGGTAAAGATGACAGAAATGTTAAATGGCCATGCCAGAGCTTAGCTGCAAAGCCTTTGCTGTACAAAACAACTCTCAATGGCCCTGCTCAATTTGACCCTTCCCCCAACTCACACATAAGGGAGGGAAAGGGTTGAGGGCATATTAATGTTTCCAGGACACCTTGAGTTCTGCACCTCATTCCAAATCCCTTTCTGGGGCCCCACCTCTTGGCTCACCATTCTATACTCAGTTCTTTGTGTTATCTATTGTTTGATCCTTACTGTCTGACAATGATTGATGAGCTTTACCTGTATTCCTATGTAAATTGAACCCAATATAAGCCTCTTCAGAAAAAGGCTCTTGGCTCTTCTCCTTTGAGAGATTGGCCACCTTTCCTCCCTAAGCAGATTATGTGTTGGTAGACTTATTCTCATCAGTGGAGGCTGGGGTTGAGGGATGCAGATGGAGCCTGCCCCAGCACAACACATGTTTTGATAGCCCATTTCCATTTCTGTCAAACCCAGACTATGAATATGGTATGGAAATCAATAACTGTATCTGATGTGGTTCCTTTTTGTTTGTTGTTAGATTCTGTAAAGTGTGTCCCTCGATATGAGACAATTGAGTGCATTTGTTTATATGGTACTGTGTCTACATTGAATTCCTCTCACAGCCACTGAGAAGTGGCACCTGCTGAAGGTCTGTGAAGCACAGAGAAAAACGAGTGTGTATTCCTGCCAGGACCCATTCACAGCCTCCTTGGGCCAAAGGACACATTAGACCCATGCATGGTGAGCGATGCAGGCTGTTCCTCAAGGGCATCAGTCCCATATCCAGATGCCATCTCTGTGACTGAGAGGCAGGACAGAGGTTGCTGACATTTGGCTCCACCATGGACACAAGAGGAATATATACACTTTCAGCCCATCACTCCTTTTCACAAGCTTCCTGTGACATTTTGACACAGGGCCTCATACCCTGTGACTGCTTCAACAGGGCTCCAGGAAGTTTCACTGATGGCCCCTGCGTCCTGAGAGTTTCTTCCAATAACACTTGACAGACCCTACTCAATGTGCCCCTTACATCTCTCACAATTTCTGTAGGCTCAGGCTCCATATGGTCATCTCTGTGGTAACCCAGTTTTCAATGCTGTCTTCCTGACCTATGGCCTGGGCACTGGGGTATGTGTGTCTACCAGGAGAAAGTACCCATAATTAAGCTGACTGATCCGATTCACTCTTAAGTTATGACCCAGTATTTTCTAACATTCACTGTGTGGTGGCCTTTCCTACAAGAGCCTGTCCATCCATGTAAAAATACCAGCTGTAATCCAAGATACTTTTTGAAGATCATTTGGGAGATATTAATGAACCAGTAGCCATATGACAACAGGAAACAACAGGGCCCAATGTTCTGTAGGGTCAGCCATGGAGGACATCTCCATGATTAATAACATGATGAGCAGCTCCTTGCACTCATCAAGTGTCACGACTCCAGTGTAAACTATTGCATTTAAATACACAATCATCCTGGGCATGGCTGTCCTTAAGGAAGTGCTTGCGTTTCTGCCGCAACATTTTATGTATACATTAGGTTCCAAATTACTTTATATTCTTCAGTCATAGGGGACATTTCATACTGAATACTCTGCACATAATTGTCTCTACCAGGAATTCCTGCATCCCCACCTTGGGGGATTTCTGTTAAAAAATCTCAGCACTTTCCACAGGTGGACTCATTGACTTTCCTCACATGCCCCAGTCTCCATCAGTGAAAATTGTAGATACATCTTCAGTCATGGTCAAGTGTGAATATTAGTGATCAAACACAAGAGGAAAGCATCAGAGGTGACAATTCACACACCACTGCTTGTTATTCAGGCTTCTTTTTAAAGGCAATCTTCTCGAGGGTTGCTCATGGAGGAGCTGTGTGATTTTCCACACAGGCTCCGTGTCCTCCAAATCCAGCAGCCCAATTGTGGGGGACCTACACCTGCAGATCTCCCCCAGGCTGCTGTTGGTGAGAATAATTCTACCAAGAAAGGATTTGCTTGGGGAGGAAGGCTGACCAATCTCTCAGAGGAGAAATGTGGCTTAGCCTCACTCTCAATGGGTTTTTACTGAGTTTAGCTTGCACAGGAATGCATATCAAAGAAAGTAGGTATGGTTTACATATAACATTTCTGATATCATGGGGATCTCTTTGCATCAGGGTCTGGTGTACTGGGTGATGCCAATAAGCCGTAAAACCTTAGAAAAGAAACTTATTTTCTGCTTGGGCCCTTAACATTTAAATTGAGGACACTGTTAGCAAAGCAGGTTTCATAGGACTTTATGCATTCTTTCTCAGGCCCTACTGTCCCCAACCAGGAACTGCCAGTTCCAGCACAGGGCTGCAACCCACATCAGCATTGTTTCAGGCCAGAATTAAGAAGGGGAAGCAAAGCAGCCAAGAGATTAGGAGACTTTTTGCAGATAATATGAGGACTCAGCCTATGGTAAAGCCAAGAGTGAGGTTTTTTTGTCCCTCCTCCATAATCTTCTAAGTCCTTTCCTGATTGCCCCTTCATGACTATGCTTGTCTTAGGTTGTCCCTCCCTTGAGGAACCAGTCATCCACCTCGGGCAAAGCAGGGTGAAGTAATCAGGCAGAGGTTGAGCCTCTGCCCGGAGGATGAGTTTTGTGTCCTTGGTGGCTTATGGTCCAAGGTCCCTTAGCCATGGGGCCTTTTCACCTGTCAGTGAGGTTATAGCCTCTGAAACCAGGAAGGGTAGTTCCCAAAACCCAACAGGCACTGGGTTCTTACTTTGTTCCAGGGACAAACAGGGGAGTCTGTTTTGTTTTCACTGTTGGTTGAATGTCACTGGTAGCTCTTTGTAGGAGATCATTGAGAAAGTTGTCAATTCTACAGAATAGAGGACCTGTGCTGCATTTACCCAGCATGTGTCACTTCTCTGTGCCACCACTTCTTTTAAGTCACTGCTTATTTCTCTTCTATGCTGCAAGTGTTATTGGCATGTATTATCACACTTAGGACTTCCATCAAGCATCCTTCTAAAAATCATTACTGAAATCTGATGAATGATACATCTCCATTGTTTCAGCACATGGATGTCACAAACATTGTCCCATGGAAAAAAATTCCCATTGGTTATTGTCCAAGATCAGACAAAGAAAAACTATTTGCTAAGATCAATCACATTGTGTCCTGAGTGTCCCCTGATGTATTTGGTGCTTCCTGTTGCCCAGCCCTCCAGAATTCTACAAGATGACTTGTGTCTGAGCTAACACAGACTTCCCCTGACTGTGCATCTCCCACAGTAAGGCTGAGTCTTCAGCTCTCAGGCTGTTACTTTGCAGATAGAACCCATTCTTGAAATTGTCTCTGGAGATGATGAATTGACCCTTCACAGAGTTGGGGAAGTATGTGCTACCACTACTACTACTAATGCAGGAGACAAACTCCAGCCCATTCCCTGGAGCCTGGTGGACCCAATTTATCCAGTAGCAACTGAAAATGAATCCAGAGGCTGCCCAGGAGAGTCTCAGAGACTCCCCATATTTCACTAAGCCTCCCTCAGATTCCACCAACTGAACCTCACAATGGACGCCTGTAAACACAAAGATGTCAGGTCAGGGAACTGTCACAGATTCATTGATTCTGTCAGTCATATCCACTTATATACTCAGTGTCTGTGGTTCTCCATAAATTACCTCTTAAAATTGCAACAATGACAACTCACCTGAGCCCAAACTTCATGGTGAGTGGTCTGTGTTCTTTCCCGAGCAGGGACTGAGAACACCTGGTAATCCCAGGCTGGGCTCCTGTCCCAGAGCTACAGTGTCAGGGCTGGGTTGATTTTTCCATAAGCAGAGGGGCCTTATTCACATGTCCTCCTGCTATATAGGGAGCTCTGGATTTTGACTCTGACATGAGGAGCATGTTCCATAGTGCAACCTGTCCCAGGGCACAGGTCTGTTGACAATTACTCCCAAGTCTTGTACAGTTTGGTTCAGTTGATTGAAGTGTCATCCTGTAACTGAACGTGGAAGCTTTGATACCAGGTCTGTGTGTGTATGTCTGGGCATGTACAGTGAACGATCTCTCTCTCTCTCTCTCTCTCTCTCTCTCTCTCTCTCTCTCTCCTGCACTTAATCCCTTCCTTACTCTCTAAAAGAAATGGAAAATTGTCCTGTGGTGAAGAAAAAAATAATAACATGAAAAATAAAATAATTTATTCATTCATCTAGTCATGTGCCCTCCCTAGTCAGTGTATGATTTGCCCCAGGAGATGGGCACAAGACATAGGAGAGTAAATTTTTCATGAGTGGAGATGGATTTAGAATGAGAGTTGACTTAGAGAACCACCAATACTGAACTTACCAAGAACTTTCAACCCTCACTGACAGAGAAAGTTTTTGTTCAGTATACAGGGAGTTCCATCTAACCGTTTTCTCATCCAAAGTGATAGGAGTATGAACTAAGAACAGAGTGCGACCTTACAGCACATTCATCCAGTGTGGGAATAGGTGGAGCTACTGTGTGGATCACGGAGAGACATTAGTGTGAACTCTACAGGAAGCAGAGTGTTACCCCAGGTCATGATCCTCCAGTGCAGTCCTGAATGTGCAGCAGCCATCCTGCCTCATTTTTGTTTTTATTTTCTAAACTTTGTGGTAAAACCAGGTTCAAGCATTGGGGACACAGAACAAACTCAGTCATGACTAGATAATTTTAGGTGAAGATGGAGGTAGAGATTGTCGTTGAGTAAGTATGTTAAAATTATACATATTTTGTTGTGGAAAATTTGATGCCAACCAATAATCTAAAATAGAGAATACATGATAATATAATTGATATAAACAGCATCATTTTTCTTCATCTACGGATTAAAGAGTGAATAAATCATTTAAATACCCCCTCTTACTGCAGCTAGTCGGTCTGACTTTCTGTGAAACTAGTGAGACACAGGGGTTCAGCCTTATTTTTACCATCAGGGTCTGTGGCCCTTTGGATTGTGACGTGGTTCTAAACAGGAATGCAACAGACAGGTTCATCTGTCATTCATCATAATTAAATTTCATAAGGTTTGTCTCTTTCCTCTTTTCCATATGTTTCATGTCTGCACATGACCCTTTTGAATGCTGTCAGCTTCTCCACACAAGCTGGGCATCACCTGGTCTTGAAGGCGCATGCTGCTTGGGTCAGTGTGCTGAACGGGGTGCAGATACCCCCAGGTACATGGGTGGTGGGATTAAGGGGGCCGAGAGTCAACACTTCTAGGGCTCTGCTTCTTTATGTGGTCATTTTCATCCTAGTGTAGCCAGTTCATGTTGTGTTATGTCAACTTCTTCAAAAATAGACTCAGCCATCTAGTTTAAGATATTATGTTGGCTAAAAAACTCATTTTTCCCTATAAGATAGCTCTAGTAATGGTTAGTTTTCTTTAACTTCATTTGAAACAGAGGTTTCAGGTTGTGTTGTGACAGGCCATGCCCTTGGTAGTCACAGAGCTCAGCTTCAGGGAGAGCTGGATCAGGGACAGGCCCCTGGGCCATGATTCTGCTCTGTTAGGAATGTTGGAGCATGCAGTATTCCTGGCCCTTGTGCACCCCATCCTCGCAGCTGCTCTCTGGGACTCAACAATCCTGAGCCCGACTCATGCAGTTCACCTGGGACAGGACACCTGGAGACAAGGAAAACTTTGAGGAAGGGACACCTCACCTTTAAGCCTCTTTCCAGGTATTATCCAAGACCCTCTGAAGTCAGTCTACATCAAGGAGAATATCTCAGAGAAACTCGTGTCCATGACACTTTCTTGTCCTTACAGTCACACCCAACAGACAGAGAGGAAAACACAGGCTTCCTGGTGGCCTGTGCTCTCCCTGGGGCCTGGTTCTCCTTGTCATTTAGGAAAGTCCTTTTTCTATTGGCTGTGGGATGTTCACAAGAGAGCTTAAATTATAAGTGTGCACACACAGCACACAACACACAGTCACAAACACACAACCCAACAAGATAACATGTGTGTGTGTACTCACTCACACTCTCCCACACAACTTCAAGGACCTCAGGAAGGAAGGCTGTCCCCAGGTTCCTGAGGTGAAGCTGAGACCCAGACCATCAGGAACCCAGGGGGGATGAATCCAAAGAGTCAGAAACATCCAGGTTCTTGCTGCTGGGACTGGTGAGTGTTCTCTTATAAGACAGGACTCTGCAGATGTGATTAAGTTAGGGGTGATTGATTTAATGTGATGACGAAGGTTTGACATCCTGAGTTCCCAGTTTGGACATACATGGAATTGTGTGTCCTTTTCAAAATGAAACGAAATCAGAGTAACAATACAGGGATTGTTGAAACTTATGTTCAAGTGCATTTCCACACCCACCAAGTAAATGAGGGGCAGGAGGGTAAAGTGTGGCAGGGAAGACAGAGACCTAAGGAGTAGACATGAGGAAGGATGGTCACAACCCCCTTAGGGTGAGGGGGGCCTGTCAGAAGGAAGGAGACCTGTGAGGACATTGTGTGCATGTTGTGGCACAGAGAGCCTGAGATCAGCACACAGGGGCCTGTCCAGGGTTGGACTCCTGATTTGGGACAGGTTTCCAACCACAGGGAATACAAGAGCACTCAGGGAGGTTCATTGCCAAGGAGGAAAATGGTCATACAGGAGAGTGGTGAAGGAAAGATCCCGGGCAAAGGGTAGATGGAATCTCATCTGCAAACAGACGACATCACTTCTTCCTTTGCTGTCTGCAATGAGAATGTAGGAAACCAGAGCCACAAAGAAGGGAGAAGTGTCCCTGGATGCAACTGAGAGATTTCAGAGGAATTCTCTGCTCCCAAGATAAAGGCCCCTCAGATAAAGGATCCCCACCAGACCCACACACGCTCCTGGGTTTGGTCTCTGTGGCCAAAGAGCTGAGCACAGCCTAGTGTCCCGAGTGCCCCCTAGTTGCCCTATCACCCCCTGCAGCTCAGGCCTCCTCTCTTCCCCAAAGTAGTTCATGTCTGGGCTCACACTGACTTTGACACTGTGCATCTCTCACACAGTACTACACGACCGTGTCCTGGCCTCTGAGGCTGCTCATCTCCATGTAGGCTGTGTTCACAGAATTGTCTACTGTCATGGTGACTCTGCCCTGGAGCTTCTGTTCATAGATTTTGCCGCCATTGTCATGGGTTAACCACCTCCCTCCACTCACACCATTGTCCCAGGGCCTATCATGCCCAGTTCATATAGTAGCTGGTGAAGGTGCATCCAGAAGCCTTGCCTGAGACCTTCACTGAAGCCCCTGGCTTCCTCACTTCAGCCTCAGACTGCACCAGCTGCACCTGGGCGTGGTCACCTGTGGAGAGGAGACAAGAATGGATGTAAATACCCCTCAGCTGCCCCAGATCCCCTCCTTAACTCAGATACTGGATTGCCTCATACCTGTAGCTACTGTCACCAGAAAGAGGGCTCTCGAGCTCCAATCTATGGTGAGGGGCTGTGTCATCAGGACATCTGTAGGGGAGGATGTGGCTGTGAGTGATGCTCTCAGGCCACAGACTGATCCATATTTAATCTAGACTACCTCTTTTCACTTTCATATTCATGAGCAGAGTATTTCATAGCTGAAAACTTGACCGTGCCTGAGAAAAGATAGAGGACATGGGGATCATGTTCACAAGGAATCAGGGAGTCTAAATGCTGATACATGCTGTAAGATACGTCTCCTCTCTCAAGTCCCTGAGCTGTGTGCAGACCTAGCCTCTCCCACTGAGGAACTGGCCGACATAGGACCTCATTGAGATCCCACCTTTAAGTGAAACAGAGACAGTCCCTACTGGTTCTTGGCTTTAATGCCTGAATGTCTTATTCCTGGGCCAATGTATCTTCAGAATGCTGCATGTAGTTTGTCAATAAATCCATCACTGTCCATAGCTCCTTAAAATTCATCTACAAATATGTCTTAGAAACACCCACATTGCCTGTGGTTCTATATTCTTATCAAGATTGGTAAATAGGATATTTAAAGCTACCTGTTGCCCAACTCTTACTTTATTTTTTTATGAACACGAAGACCCATCCCTCAGAAGAAATCCCTCTCCAGATAACTCTGCAGCTGCTCCTGTGGCAACAGCCCTGGATTCGTTCATCTCCTGTGACTTCTGCTGCCCAGCACATGCCCTGAACAGGAAGAAGGTCCCGTCTCAGTTCATAGGATAAGGGTGATTGAGAAATTCATATATATGCTGTGTATGAAGAAGGTGTTGTGATAGACCAAATGTGTCAAAAGTGTTTTGTGAAATTTCATCATAGATATTTCTATCTGAATGATATTCCATGGTCAAGTAGACCAGTTGAAGTTGATAGTGATTAAATTGACACATAAATGAGAGCAATCAGTGTTACACCACACAGGTGATAAAATTATTGGTGAAAATGAAAAAGAAGACTTTTGGCCAAGCTACCAATTTGAAAATTAACCCATCATGTTTACTGAGCCATAAAAATATTTCTATTTGTGACAACGTGAATGGATGTACAAAGTATCATGCTGAGTGTAGTTAGTGTGACAGATATAGAGAAGTACACCACCATCTTGCTGATATGTGAAGGCTAAAGTACAAAATAAATAAGCAAACACAACAGAAACAGACACATAGACCTTGAGAACAGAGTAAGGATTTATAGAGGGGAGGAAGTTTGGGAGCCTGGGTGCAAAAGCGTAAAGGGATTAAGAAGTAAAAATCAACAGTTATAGATTAAGCACGAGGATATAAAGTACTTCACAGTCAACAATATTGTAAACACCATGTGTGCTACCAGGTGGGGGTAGTGGGTCAATAGAGACATCACACCACACATTGTGTAAATGTCTGACCACTTTGCTGTAAACTAGAAGCTCATATAAAATAATATGCAGAATATCAACAGGAATTGAAAAGGAGAAAAAGAAAATTATCCCTAATTCCACGAGGCTAAATCAAGCACATGGGTCAGACTGTGACAGAAATGAGAAGTGGCTGAATTTAGGTCTGTGCTTACACATGTCACCGTTACTGGGAAAATTCAGAAAACATTCTGTTTATTATCAGACTCCAGTTGAGAACCACAGCCTAATATTAATCACTGGTGGGTCATAATTCACTAAACAACCTGGGGGCTGCTCATCAGTACTTAGTACAATAAGCTTACTTGCTGAAGGGCCAGTTCTGTTCCTCTTATAGATATCAACTCTACATGATAAATGCTCCATGTCCCCTTGGGGTATTTGTTGTCCTCAGCCTTGACACCCACAGAAAGCTGTGTGAGTGCCTCTGCCTCTGTGTGGTGTCACCTCCATTTCGGGCTGTGAGAATGATGCCAAGGCAATGAGTCCCATCTCTGGGGGTCTTTGTTCTCTGGTGTTTACATCCTACACTTCTGGTGCCCACCATCAAACACGAACATGTACTGCTTCTGACCAGTTTGGACACTGAGCTGTGTGGAGATGGGATGGCTGTCGGGTCCAGCAGAGCCTCTGGTTGGATTCAGCTGATTTGAGTCATGAGGTTTGATGATTCATTGATGTTTCATTATTATAAGGGAAAACAAATCCATGTGTCTCTCTGACTTTGGAGCATGTGAGAGGGTTATCCTCCTATGACAACAAACCTCTGTAACTCAGATACTGAAGAGGTCAGCACAGAGCCATGAAGGGAGGGAGGCTCGCAGAGGGAAACTGCTGTGTGGAGAGCTAACCCCACACCTGCCAGGAAACCAGCTCTTAATTCCATCTGAAGCTGCTCCCAAGCTGATCCCTGAACTCAGTGTGCCCTGCACGCCCTCTGGTGTCCAGAGTTTCTCCTGCAGCCCAGCCTCTTATCTCCAGGGAGGTTTGTGTCTGGCCTCACACTGACTTTCTCTCACTGTGTCTCTCGCACAGTAATACATGGCTGTGTCCTCGACTCTCAGGTTGTTCATTTGCAGGTAGAGTGTGTTCTTGCCATTGTCTCTGGAGATCGTGAATCGGCCCTTCACAGAGTTCTCGTAGTATGTGCTACCACCACCACTACTAATTACTGAGATCCACTCCAGCCCCTTCCCTGGAGCCTGGCGGACCCAGTGCATACTGTAGCTACTGAAGGTGAATCCAGAGGCTGCACAGGAGAGTCTCAGAGACCCCCCAGGCTTCACCAAGCCTCCTCCAGACTCCATCAACTGCACTTCACACTGGACACCTGCAAATACAAAGATGACAGGTCAGGAAATTGTCACCCTCCGCTGTTTCTCTCAGTCATATCCACTCACACACTCAGTCAGTATGTTTCATTCTCCATACAGTACCTCTTAAAAGAGCAACAAGGAAAATCCATCTGAGCCCAAACTCCATGGTGAGTGGTCTGTATTCTGTCTTGAGTACCTTCCCAGGGACAAGGAACACCTGGGAATCCCGGGCTGGGCTCCTGTTTCAGAGCTGCAGGGTCAGGTCTTGGCTGCTTTTCATGAGCAGAAGGGCCCTATTTGCATGTCTTCTTGCTATATATGGAGCTCTGGTGTTGGGCACTGTCATGAAGTACAAGGTCCCAAAGTGTGACATGTCCAAGGGTCTAGATGTTGCATGACCAAGGAGAGTAAATTCTCACAAAATAGAGGGATTTAAAATGGGTTATGCCTCTGAAATTCACCACTAATGAACTCATCAGGAGGATTTGATATTCACGAGTAGAGGGATAATTACAAGAGCAGGAGATGGTTGTTCAGGTCACAGGAAGATACAGTTGATCCCGTTTCCAACTGATTGTGACCCTAGAGCTCATAGACTCAGTGTTGCAGGAGGTGGAGCATCTGTGTGGATCATTGGAGACAGAAAGGTGAAGTCTACAGAGAAGCAGACTGTGCCCCCAGGTCAGATTCACTCAGTAGAGTTTGGTGCTGAATATTCAGCAGCCTCATTGCCTCCTTTTGTTTTTATGTTTTAGACTCTGCAGTAAATACAGATTCAAATATTTGGACACAAAAGAAATTCAGATATGACCAGATCTGTTTCATTGAAAATGTATATAGAAATTGGGTAGTAAGTATGCTGACATTTTAGGAATTTGATTATGGAAATCTTGATACAAACCACTAATAGAAAAAAAACTGATGTAAATAAAATCATAATTGGTATGAAGAACATTATTTTTTATATATCCACTGATTACTGTGGGAGCCCGCCAGGCCGCAGGGGACCAAGGACAGGGCCCCCACTGTGAAAACGGTGATGGGACTTGGTTTCTGGTCCCTGGAGCCGGCGGGTATCTTGACATTTTCCGGACCTTCTCCTTCTCAGCCTTGAAGGCAAGAACAAGATCTTGGCATATGCGTCATGTTCCAAGGAAGTGATAATCTTGAGGACACTGCTATCTGTGGGCTAATGTTCTCAGGATGTGAGAACATCTTGACCTCTTGATAGCTTTCGGTAATGTACAAACTTTTGTAAAACAGCATTGTTCTCAGGCCACTGTAGTTCTGCATATAAGCCAGCAGTTCCTTGAATAAACTCGCCATTTGCCAGCAGAGCACTTGGACCTCTCCATTCTTTTAATTAAGTTAAGTCCATCGCCGCACCTCGCGACCACACTTGCTGCCGCGGGCGGCGGCAGATTACAGGATGAATAAGTCCTTTAAAGCACTTCCCATTGCTGGAGCTGGTGGATCTAATTTTATATTAAAACTGTTCATCATTGCCAATTTAGCCTGATGCTCACTCTCAGGATCTGTGTTTACATGCACATGTGAAGTAGCTGTAATCAGAGAGCAAGAGAGGGAGCAGATTAGGCCCCCTGGTTCTTCTGTAGTTAATTTCAGAAAAACTATCGCCTCTATTTCTTTCTGTCTCTATCCATGTCTGCAGGAGACTCATGGGTAACTATCACTATGGTTGTTTCTGATGGGTGTCCACTGAACTTGAATGCAATGCACTGAATGTATCAGTGTACAACATAGAAATAATGACTCCATGTATGGGGATGAATTACTAGGGATGGTAAAAAAACTCATTTCAGCTGACACACTTGCTCTGACCCCCAGATCTTCAAGAATATATGTGTATAAATGGCTGTGTCGGGTGTATAATAGGAATGTAGTGCAGGCTGGATGAGGAACTTCCGTTGTCAAGGGTGTCCCCACACTGCTTCCTGCTGTGTGATGACATTAGTAGTGGCCAAGAGATAGGGACACTAACACAGCTGTAGTCTCAGATGAAGAGACATCTTAAGATCTCACCCTGAGGGAGACTGAAGGAACACTGAGATATCTTAGATGGTGCTGGAACCTGGAACACCTGCCAACCCTTGAATTTGCTGCCAAAATGTCATCTGTGTGATGCTTGGCCAGAGGCAATAACAGAAATTCCTTCTTGCCTTTAAAGTACTTTCATTTGCCCTGGCTGGTGTGGCTCAGTGGATTGAGTACGGGCCTGTGAACCAGAGTATCTCGGTTCGATTCCCAGTCAGGGCACATGCCTGGGTTGCAGGCCAGTTCCCAGCAGGTGACACAAGGGAGGCGGCCATACATTGATATTTCTCTCCCTCTCTCCTTCCCTTCCCCTCTAAAATAAATAAACAAAATCTAAAGCAAAATAAAATAAAGTACTTTCATTTTCCCAACCACATTCCATTGTTCAGACATAGGATAGTGTCCTAGAACTTTCTAGGAGACACTACAGTCCAGTCTCAAAGCTGAACACACCAAGTATTCCCAGATGACACCTCCAGGAACACTCTTCATTTTGAGGACAAGAAGGTTCCCAACGTGCACCTGCACAATCACAGTAAGTAACAGGGGTCCTCTCAGGAGCATCTTTCCAGACACTTCCTTGCAGTGCATCTGTCTCCTCGAGTGTCTGATATGTATATGACAGCATCAGTCACGGTCTCAGATACTGACTGTGTGGGTGGAAGTCAGGAGACTCATCACCCTGTCATCTTCTCAGCCCAGACCAGCTGCCCCATCACTCAGGGTTTTTGACACCCTCAGGATGTGGGTCATCAAACTCTGTCTCTTGCACAGGAATACACAGCCATCTTTTCATTGCTCAGGCTACCCAGCTCTATGTAGGCTGTGCTCAGGGACTTGTCTGCAACCATGGTGACTCTGTTGTGGAATTTCCATGTGTACTTTGTTTCATTATCTTCAGTATCAGTTTGTACTTTCTACTCAAGCCCTTGTTCTGAAGTCTGCCATATCCACTGCAACCAGTGGTTGGTGAAGATGTATTCAGAAGCCTTACAGGAAACCTTCACTGAGGATCCAGGCTTCCTCAGTTCAGCCCCAAACTGTACCATCTGCACGTGGGTGTGGATGCCTGTGAAGAGGAAGCAGGAGTATGTGGAAGTACCCCTCGAATGTCCCAGGTACCCTCCTCGATCCAGGTACTGGGGACCCCCTTATCTGTAGCCAGTGCCACCAGGAAAAGGGCTCTCCAGCTTCAGTAAATGGTGAGGGGGTGTGCAGTCAGGACTTCTGTAGTGGAGGGTGTGGCTGTGGGTAACGCTTTCAGGACACAGACAACCCACATTCAACCTAGTCTACCTCTTCTCATTTGCATATGTGTGCGGCAGAGTGTTTCACAGCTGAAGTCCTGACAACACCTGAAAGAAGGCAGAGGGCACAGAGACCATGCTGAGTGGGAGTCTGATGAATCAAGTCCTAATCCACATATGAGGACATGTGTCCCCTGGCTGGTCCCTGAGCTCTGGGCAGACACAGTTTCTCCCAATGAGGAACCATGCCCCACAAGACATGCTCTTTATCCTGATTCCAACTTTCAGTGACACTGAAACCATCGGGACCAGTTTAACCTTCATCATTGAATTCCTTATTACTAGGCCGATGTCTCTTCAAAATTGTCCACATAGGGAGGTAGTTAAATAATCCCTATCTTTATCTCCTTAGAATTCAGCTATAAAGAAGTCGTAAAAATGCCCTTATTGACTGTGGTTCTCATGTCTTATTGACTTTGGCAAATGTTCTGATAGAATTGAGTAGTTACAGTCACCTCATGCCCAACTCTTACTTTAGATGTTTTTATGACAAGAGGAAGATGCAGGCCCTCCAAGGAAATCTCTCAGCTCCTTCGGCACCTGATCCTGAAGCAGCCACCCTGAGCTCATGAGAGTCATGTGCCCCCTGCTGCTCAGGATGCACACTGCAGGGGATCATGCTGTCTGGACTCACAGGGCATGGGCATCTCATGTGCTCTAGTGCAGAATTAAAGGCTAAGCTCTAACTTCAAATAACAATCCTTCATTTAACTTAATTGGTTCTGTTTTAAAAACCGATTGATTGTACTACAGAAGCCTCCTTCCCCCCTCACTGCAATTTGAGTCTTTGAGGTTACATAGGGGAATAGGAACAGCTGAGCATGCACATGAATAATATGATAGCCAGACACCTTCAGCATGATTTTAATTTCTCCTGATAGTCTGAGTCAATGGCCCCTGGATGAACAAAATGCCTCTGGTAGTAACATTGGGTCTTCCTAAGATTAGACCGAGTCTTCCTGGGGGCAGAGTTCCCCAGACAACAGTGAGAGCTACAATTACTTGATCCTGTTCTTTTAAGATGAGCTCATTAGTGGTGACCACGTCCAGCCCTGTGTTTCTGCCAGTGGCTGCACAAAGGTCTGAAACTTCATTTCCTTTAATCCTCTGATATGGATTTCTATTTCAAAAGCTCCCCCTGGGGTTGAGAGCACTGGAGTGGGCACCTCCTTGGAAGTTCCCCTGAATGGGATGGCCATTTTTGTAAAATTTAGAGTGGAATTCCTTTGCCCAATGTATGACTTTGCCACAGTGTGGGCAATCTTTGAGGGGAAGCTTGCATTACCTATGCGCAATCTCAGTGTGGATGGACATTCGTTGCACAGTTGACCGGACTTTCTACAGTTATAACACTTCAAATATCTCTTAATGGCAGCAGCAAAGAGAGAATCCTTATCCTTCTCTATGCCAACGTCTTGACAAGCCTTGATAAACTACTGATGTCTCTGGTAATAACTCACAGAGGTCCTATAATGGCCCTGCAGCCTTTGTTAACATTTTCATAAGCTAGTTGTCATAAAGGAGTTTTGGCTGCTTTATTATGATCAAATTTCTCTTCAATGGCTTCCTGGAGGAAATCAATAAAGTCAATATGAGCATTCATCTGAGAGAAGGAGGGAGGTCTCAGAGTATTCAAAATGTCTTATGTTTCTGATAATATCTTGCAGAACCTTGAGCAAACTAATAATAAAAAAGACAAATGACTGTGGATGATTCATCAGGTTCTGGGTGTTCTTTCAGAAACTTTAAAAAGAGCTTATTGCAATCCCACCAACAGTGAACTAGAGTCCCCTTTTCCCAACAACCTCTCCAGCACTTGTTGTTTGTTTCTTTGTTTATGATACCCATTCTCACTGGTGTTAAGTGGTATTTCATTGTGGTTTTGATTTGCATCTTTCTGATAGCTAGTGATATCTAGCATCTTTTCATGTGTCTCTGGATCCTCTGTATGCCCTCCTTGGCTAAGTGTCTGTTCAAGTCCTTTGCCCATTTTTTAATTGGGTTGCTCGTCTTCTTTGAGTTGAGTTGTGTGAGTTCTTTATATATTTTGGAGATTAAACCTTTGTCTGGGGTGTCATTGGCAAATATGTTTTACCAAACTGTTGCTTCTCTTTTTATCTTGATACTGTTTTCCTTGGCCATGCAGAAGCTTTTAGGCTTGATGAGATCCCATTTGTTTATTCTTTCCTTTATATCCCTTGTTCTAGGGGATGTATCAGTAAAAATATTGCTGTGTGTAATATCTGAGATTTTCCTGCCAATGCTCTCCTCTAGGGCTTTAATGGTTTCCTGGATTTTATTTAAGTCTTTTTTCCACCTTGAATTTATTTTGGTGTATGGTGTAAGTTGGTGCTCAAGAAAAGCAGTGTGGAATTTTCTAAGAAAATAAAAATGGAAGTGCCTTTTGACCCAGCAATTCCACTGCTAGGAGTATATCCTAAGAACCCTGAAACACCAATCCAAAAGAACCTATGAACCCCGATGTTCATAGCAACACAATTTACAATAGCCAAGAGTTGGAAGCAACCTAGATGCCCATTGGTCAATGACTGGATCAAAAAATTATGGTACATTTACACAATGGAATTCTATGCTGCAGAAAGGAAGAAGGAGCTCCTACCCTTTGCAACATCATGGATGGAACTGGAAAGCATTATGCTGAGCCAAATTAGCCAGGCAGCGAAAGACAAATACCATATGATATCACCGTTAACAAGAATCTAAACAACAAAACAAACAAGCAAGCAAAATGTAACCAAAGACACTGAAATGCAAAACGTGCTGACAGGGTCCAGAGGGGAGAGGGCAGAGAATCACAGGGTAAAAGGGGAAGTACTCACATGCACAAGTAAAAAGGACACATGGACAATGACTAAGGTGGCGGGCGGAGATGGGAGGGAGGTGGGGAGCGCTGGGGGAGGGGGGCAGGGCTGGGAGTACAAGAAAGAAAACTGTACTTGAACAAGAGTTAAATAAAAATAAAAAATATATTAAAAATTAAAAGTTAATAAAAAATAAAAGTACATAAAAAGAGCTTCTTCGTTTGGGGAGGGAAGATGGTGGTAGAGTAGGACAAAGGATTTTGCTTCCCCCTACACACTGGAGAAATACCCGGCTGATCTGTGGAGGAGCACAGTGGATAGCCAACAGGGACCCAGCATATAGGATGGTAGACTGCAGAAATTGGAGCGGACACTGAGTGACTACATAGTGAGGAGATGGCTGTAGGTCAATAAGGTCTGAGGTAACAGTGCGGAGGTTGTAGGCCCTCCACCGGGCAGCACCAGGGCTCAGGCCATTCGGCCTAGATCTCTGGGAGCTGAGGGCTGGCAGCAAGGTCCTTGGGAAAGAGCTAGTCATTGGCTCCCTCCCTACCCAGCCAGGCACAGTTTGAAAACATCCAGAGAGATCTGTTTGCTTGGACAGTCAGAGAGAGGAGTGGGTATGAGAAAGCAAACCAGAAAGTTTAATCACCAATGGAGTCTGTGGTTGCCAGCTTGGGAGAATTGAGAGTCACCCTTGCGACCCCCCATAGCACTGGGAAAGGTTTGAGCTCGCCCAAACTTGCGGGGCCAGGGAAGCCTGGCAGAAAGCTCACACCCACACCTGAGGCAAGAACAGTGAATCCTGGGGGAAGTCTGCTCTCAGTGGGGGACTGGGGAGAGGCACGGGTCCAGATCTTGGGCAAGCATTTGTGAGACCAGCTGAGTTCACCGAGAAGGAAGAAAGGCCACACTAATCACCCCTTATACTGCTGCAGCTTTCTTCTGCTGACCAGAAGAAAAGGCTTGACCAGCTGGAAACCAACAAGAGGTTTTGGGGTTCTTTGTTTTTTTTTTTTCGCTTTTTAAAACATAATATTTTATTTTTAAAACTTTATTATTGTTTTATCTTTCAATACTTTTACCCTCTCTCTTCTTTTTTTAAAAATATTTTATTTATTTATCTTTAGAGGGGAAGGGAAGGAGAGAGGAAGGAAACATCAATGTATGGTTGCTTCTCGTGCATCCCCTGCAGGGAACTGGCCCCTGCCGGAAACTGGCCTGCAACCCAAGCATGTGCCCTAACTGGGAGTCGAACCGCGACCATCTGGTTCGCAGGCCCGTGCTCAATCCACTTAGCTACACCAGCCAGTACCCTCTCTCTTCTTCTTTCTTGTTTTATTCCTTCTTCCCTTCTTTACAAACCTACTGCTTTTTCCTCCCACCTGCTGCCTTTTTTCTTTCTTTTCACCCCCTACCTCCCTAATTGAGACAAAAGACTTTGAAAAGACCAGAGTTGGGCTCAAAGAAGGGGCATCCCAACAGTAGAGACAGAGAGACAAAATTCACTTTGCTATAACAGAAAAACTACAAGTTACTGCATATTTGTAGTTTTTCATTATATTTTCATTATTCTTACATCTTTTATTTTAATAGTATCTCTGTATTCCTCCTTTCTGTATAGTCTTCTTTACCTTGGCTGGATATATTGTATCACTTTACAGGTTTCCCCTGTCCCCTCAATCATAGTGTATTGCTAATTTACCGTCCTTTACTTTCCCTTGCCCAGTTAGCAAAGTATTGAAAGTCCAATACTCCCTAATCTTGGTATATCATAGGTTCTGCCATATGATTGTTGCTCTAATATTATTGTAAATAATAGTTGTTGCATGCTGTTGTAAATACCACACAACACCCCTCCCCAAACCTTAGCCCACTACATTGTTGCCTGAACCATGATACTGCAGTGGTTGACTCTCTTCTCTTTCACACTACACCTATTTACCATCCCTTATCCTCACCTTACTTCAGAATCTGACCTCTCTCAACTTCACTCTGGTCCAGATCCAAATCACAAGCCTTCCCTCCCTTATCTTCCTATAAGTGCTTCCAATCTTTCTGAAAAGTGGCTAGGTGGGTTGAAGATTATGTTTGTCACTGTACATAGTTGGGGGAGCACCTATCTCTTCTCTACCAGCTGCTACTGTAAATATCATAGAATACTTTCCTGCTATCATAAACCAGTTTGCCTTCTCCTCCAACTGATCACAACAACAAAAAAAAGAATATCTGGAAATGGTGAACACCAGGATACTCAAAGGAAGAGGAAACCCAACAACAAAGAAACCACCAACAGATAACAACAGCAAAAGGTGAAGGAGGGAGTAGAAACCACACAAACCTCAGCCCAAGACCTATCTGGAAATACAACTAAACAGGGAAAAACCTACCCAGGACAAAAAAAAAAAAAAACTGAACAAGAGAAAAAAGGGATCCTAAAAGCCATGTACACACAGAAGAACTAGCTTCAACTCAATGCGCCCTCACCAGCACAGCAAATTAAAACAGGTAGTGGATAGAGGGACCATCAGTTCACCACCTTCTGGGAAGGACCCACACATAAAAAACCCAGAAACAACAAAAAACCAAAGACAAACTCAGAGCCAACATAAAGGACAACACAAGACCAGCAAGTTGGGGAGATCAAGAAGACTACACCACTGAATCTCACAGGTAATATACCACAGAAGTTCACACTATAAATCCAGGAAGCCAGAAAAAATAAATTTAAGAAGTTGAAGCTAACAAGAAGAGTCTCACAAACAATGGGAAGACAAAGAAACAACCCCCCAATGAAAGGAAAGGAGGAAGCCTCAGAAATAATGCTAGATGAAGTAGAGGCAAGTCAGCTATTAGATATTGAATTCAAAGCATTGGTTATCAGGAAGTTCAAAGAGCTCACAATGAGCTACCAGAAACTACAGGGAAGCTACAATGAACTCAATGCAAATTATATCAACATGAAAAAAAAAATGGAAACTATCAGCAAAGCCAAGAGGAAATGAAGAATACAATTTGGAACTGAAGAACACCATAGAAGGAATTAAAAGCCAGATCGATGAAGCAGAAGATCGGATCAATGAGTTGGAGGACAAAGTAGAAAAAGAAACTCTCATAAAGAGCAAGAAAAGGAAAAGAGACTCAGAAAGACTGGAGAGGGATTAAGAGAAATGCAAGACAATATGAAACATAATAATATCAGAATAATAGGGATACACGAAGGAGAAGAAGGAGAGCAAGGAATATAAAATGTATTTGAAAAAGTAATGATGGAAAAATCTAATTTGATGAGAGAAAAAGTCACACATATCCAGGAAACACAGAGAGTCCCAATCTAGAGGAACCCAAAGAGGCCCACTTCGAGACACATCATCATTAAAATGGCAAAATTTCAAGATGAAGAGAGAATCTAAAAGACGGCAAGAGAGAAAAAGGAAGTAATATACAAGGGAGCCCCAGTAAGATTGGCTACTGACTTCTCAATGGAAACACTCCGAGCCAGAAGAAAATTACAAGAAACATTCCAAGTAATGAGAACCAGAGGCCTGAAACCAAGGCTACTTTATCCAGCAAGGCTCTCAATCAATATACAAAGCCAAAATAAAGATTTTCCAATACAAAAGAAGTCTAAAAGAATACAACTCCACCAAACCAGTCTTGCAAGAAATACTAAAAAGACTACTTCAAGGAAAGGAAGGAAAAGAGAGAGACAATGAGAAGCACAGGCATAAAAATGACAATGAATAAGTACCTACCGATAATAACCTTAAACATAAATGGATTAAATGCTCCAATCAAAAGACATAGAATAGCTGAATGGATAAGGAAGCATGACCCACACATTTGCTTCCTACAAGAGACCCACCTCAGGACAAAAGACCTACACAGACTTAAAGTGGGGGGCTGGAAACAAATTTTCCAAGCAAATGGGCACTGGGAAAAAAGCCGGGGTAGCAATTCTCATATCAGACAAAATAGACTTCAAAAACAGGGCCATAAAGGGAGACCCAGACATTCACTTCATAATACTCAAGGGGAGAATCCACCAAGAACACATTAACATTGTAAATATATATGCACCCAACATAGGAGCACCCAAATATATAAGAAAAATCTTAGAGGCTTTCAAAAAAAAAGATATTGACAACAACACAATTATACTTGGGAATTTTAATACCCCACTGTCAAAAATGGACAGATCTTCCAAACAAAATATCAACACAGATATTGTGGAATTGAACAACGTCCTAGATGAAATTGACTTAACTGATATATACATATATATATATATATATATATATATATATATATATATATATATACACATATATATATACATATATATATATATACATATATATATATATATGACCCTTCATCCCCCAAAAGTTAAATATTCATTCTTTTCAAATGCACATGGAACATTTTCAAAGATAGACCACATGATAGGACACAAAACATGCCTCGACAAAATTAAGAGAATTGAAATCATCCCAAGCATTTTCTCTAATCACAAGGGACTGAAATTGGAAACCAAGCACAAGAGCAAAGACCAAAAACATTAAAAATCATGGAGATTGAATAACATGCTATTAAACAATGAGTGGGTCAAGAATGAAATTAGGGAAGAAATAAAAAAGTTTCTGGAAACAAATGAAAATGAACTCACAACAACCCAAACATTATGGAACACAGCAAAAGGCAGCCCTGAGAGGGGAGTTCATAGCAATAAAGGCATATGTAAAACAGATAGAAACATTTCAAACAAACGACCTAATCCTATGCCTAGAAGAACTTGAGGAACAACAACAAAGACAGCCCAGGGCAAGTAGAAAAAAGGAAATAACCAAGATCAGAGCTGAATTAAATGGCATAGAGACTAAAAGCACAATTCTAAAAATCAATGAATCCAGGAGCTGTTTTTTTTTAAAGATAAACAAAATAGACAAGCCTTTGAGCAGGCTCATCAATAAAAAAAGAGAGAGAAATCAAATAAAAACAATCAGAAATGAAAAAGAAGTGATTACAACTGACCCGACAGATATACAAAGATTGTAAGAAATTACTATGAAGAACTGTATGCCAAGAAATTTGAAAACTTAGGTGAAATGGACAAATTTCTAGAAAAAAATATAATTTCCACAACTCAATGAAGGAGAAGCAGAAAACCTGAATAGACCAATAACAGCAAATGAAATTGAAGCAGTAATAAAAATCTCCTGAAGCACAAAAGCCCCAGGCCAGATGGTTTCACAGGAGAATTCTACAAAGCATTTAAGGAAGAGCTAACCCCTATTCTTCACAGGCTATTCCAAAAAAAATCTGAAATGATGGAAGAATCCCAAATCCTTTTTATGAAGCCAGCATCATCCTAATTCCAAAACCAGATAAAGATAAAACAAAGAAAGAAGACTTTATGCCAATATCGCTGATGAACAGAGAAGCTAAAATCCTCAACAAAATATTGGAAAACCACATCCAGAAATACATTAAAAAGATCATTCACCATGATCAAGTGAGATTCATCCCAGGGATGCAAGGATGGTTCGATATTCACAAATCAGTAAATGTAACACATCATACAAACAAAAGAAAAGACAAAAATGATATCATCATATCAATAGATGTGGAAAAAGCTTTTGATGAGGTACAACACCCATTTATGATAAAAAACACTCAGCAAAATGTGAATAGTGGGAACATTCCTCAATATAATAAAGGTTATCTCTCATGTATGAGAGACCTAAAGCCAACATCATACTCAAAGGGCAAAAACTACAATCTTTTTCCCCTAAGATCAGGAATAAGACAACGTTTTCCTCTTTCACCACTTCTATTCAATATAATATTGGAATTTTTGGGCAGAGTGATCAGAAAAGAAAAGGAAATAAAAGGCATACAAATTGGAAAGGAGGAACAGAACTGTCACTCTTTACAGATGACATGATAGCGTACACGGAAAATCCAATATATTCTACCCCAAAACTGCTCAACCTAATAAATGAATTTGTCAAAACAGCAGGATACAAAGTCAATATCCAGAAATCAAAGGCATTTTTGTATACCAACAATGAAACAGCAGAAGCAGAAATCAATAAAAAATCCCATTCGATATAGCAAAAACAAAAATAAAATATATGGGAAGAAACTTAACCAAGGAGGTTAAAGACCTGTATGCAGAAAACTACACAACACTGAAGAAAGAAATCAAGGAAGACACAAACAAATGGCAACATATACCATGTTCATGGATCGAAAGGATTAACATCATCAAAATGTCCATACTACCCAAAGCAATTTACAGATTCAATGCAATACCTACTAAAGTACCAATGACATACTTCACAGACATAGAACAAACACTTCAAAAATTATATAGAACTGTAAACAACTCTGAATAGCAGCTGCAATATTGAGAAAGAGGAACAAAGTAAGAGGGATCACAATACCTGATTCAAAACTGTATTACAAGGCCACTGTAATGAAAACAGCCTAGTACTGGCATAAAAACAGGCACATAGACCAATGGAACAGAACAGAGAGCCCAGAAATAAACCCAAATCTCTACAGCCAATTAATATTTGACAAAGTAGGCAGCAACATAAAATGGACTAATAATAGCCTCTTTAACAAATGGTGTTGGGAGAACTGAACAGCTACGTTCAAGAAAATGAAACTCAAGCACCAAGTTACACCATACACCAAAATAAATTCAAGGTGGATAAAAGACTTAAATATATGCCATGACATCATTAAAGTCCTAGATAACATTTGCAAGACCATCTCAGATATTTCATGCAGCAAAAATTTTACTGATATGTCCTCTAGAGCAAGGGACATAAAGGAAAGAGCAAACAAATGGGGTCTCATTAAAATTAAAAGCTTTTGCATGGCTAAAGAAAACAGTATTAAAATAAAAAGACAACCAAATATATGGGAAACCATATTTGTCGATGATGCCTCAGAGAAGGGTTTAATCTCCAAAATATACAAAGGACTTACATGACTCCACTCTAAGAGGACAAGCAACCCAATTAAAAAGTGGGCAAAGGACTTGAAAAAACATTTCTCCAAGGAAGACATAGAGAAGATCTAGAGACACATGAAAAAGATGTTCAATATCACTAGCAATCAGGTAGATACAAATTAAAACCACAATGAGATACCCCTTTACACCGGTCAGGATGGCCATCACAAACAAAGCAGCAGACAACAAGTGTTGGAGAGGTTGTGGAGAAGTGGGGACCCTCCTATTGTTGGTGGGATTGCAGACTGGTACAACAACTGTCTAAAGCAGTATGAAATTTTCTCAGAAAACTAAAAATGCCTTTTGACCTAGCAATTCCACTGCTGGGATTATATCCTAAGAATCCTAAAACACCAATCCCAAAGAACCTATGCACCCCAATGTCCATAGCAGCACAATTTAAGCCAAGTGCAGGAAGCAACCTAGGTGCCCATCAGTAAACAATGGATTAAAAAAATTATGGTACATATACACAATGGAACTCTATGCAGCAGAAAGAAAGAAGTAGCTCCTACCCTTTGCAACAGTATGGGTGGAACTGGAAAGCATTATGCTGAATGAAATAAGCCAGGTGGTGAAAGACAAATACCATATGATCTCACCTTTAGCAGGAAGCTAGGCACAAAAGAAACAAGCAAGGAAAATAAAAACAAAGACACTGAAATAGAGAACAGGAGGATGGTGACCAGAGGGGTGAGGGGAGGGAATCTTAGGGAAAAAAGGGAAGGATTTACAGGAACTAGTATAAAGGACACATGGATAACAACTAAGGTGGGTGGAAATGGGAGGGCAGTGGAGAGCACTGATGGGGGTGGGTTGGGATGGGAGTAAAAGACAGAAAACTGTACTTAAAATAATTAAATAAAAATATTAAAAATATAAAGTCAATTTATGCCTCCATAGCACCCTGATGCATTATTGGTGAAGGAAGATATTTCCTTGGCCTGAGAACCAGGCACAGCTTTCATGGTGCTGAAAGCAATTTGAGCACTTTGAGTGAAAGCTTGAGGATTAAGTCTGGCTTAATCTGCAGTGGTAGCAAAATTACCACACCCAATCAGCATATGGAGGGTGGCAGGATCATTCATTTTTGAATTTCTGGCCACTTTTTTACTGGCTCTCAGAGAATATTTCAAATACCAGACTGTAAACTGAACAGGGGTTAAGACTCTCCTGGCCAGGGCAATCTAGTCACAAGGGGCTAGATTTTATAGCTATCAGTGATGGCTTGAAATAGCCTGTTAGTATAAGGAAACTGAAGCCAATTTTCTTTAATGCTCCTTTTAAGTCTTTGTAATGACAAAAGGAAAGAGGATCATGAACATTTTTCTGACCCCTGACTCTAATGTGGGCAACTGAATGGACATCTAAATCCTCAGCCTCCACTACCTGCCAGAGGCATTATCTCAAAGCCCTGACAAGATATCTGTTTGAATTTTCTGTCTTTCTTGGTGGTGACACAAACTTCCAGGAAAAACACTCCCAGAGTTAAAGTAAGGAGCTATGCCTATGAGGCAGGTCCTTCTTTGGGGTCGTAAGTGGAACTTCCATAGCTAGTTCTTCTACTACATCATATATGACTTCCTCCTCTGAATTAGACTCCTCATCCTCCTCTGTGACTACCTCTGGCTTCTTATCCCATATAGGTGTGAGAGCAGTCCTGACTAGTCCCCAAGTTAGTAAGTCTGAGCTCTGATAGATACGCCACTGTCCTGTAAATATTTTATCTTATCCTCTGCCTTTTCTCAAACCTCAAAATCTAAGGTCCCCTTGTGAAAAGCAGGGGTGTATTCCTTTATACTTCGTAAAAGCTGAATAAGATGCTGTTCCTGTACCTTACATCTCGCTCCCTGGAGGAGCTGATGTAACACGTGCAGGTACTCTTCCTAATCTTTAGATGAACCAGAGCTCATTATTGCTGTTAAATGGCTCCTTTTTACTTTTGATTGTTGTCTTTTCAGACTCTGCCACCTGTGTTGAAAACTGGCTAGTTATCTATTAAGGGATATGGTGTAGTGGGTAGAAAGGTGCTGCTGGTGACAGTCAGGGAAGTGTACCAGACACTGCTGGCCCTGACACTGCTGGCCCTAACCCTGCTCATGGATCTCGGGTCCTCCCCCAAGTGTCTAAGACTTTGAGGGAGGTTTTGAAGTGCTAGGTAAACAACTTTTATATCACGCTTTCCTGCATGAGCCAGAAGTTATGTTAAGTTCTTTTGGAGGCCCCTATAAGGCCCTACACATGTTGGGAAAAGATTCTTGACACCTTCTCAAGGTTCAGACTCATGTGGGAACCCCCGATTTTTTCAGTTGTGGGAAGAAGTCCTTTGTCTTTGTAGGTTGGGAAATTCCAAAAGCTCTTTTACAAAACCTGTGGCTAACACTAAATTCTTCTGGAAAGTGATCTTCAGAGTCTGGTCAAAACTGAAACACTCATTCATTATCTGTTTTTCCTTATGCAGGAAGACAGAGAGAAAAGGCAAAATTGAAAGGAACGCAACAGATGGCATGAAGGAAAGAACCTTCTTAGAAGGTTGTAAATAGCCCTGTAACTAGTTGTTCTTTTTAAAGCTGATCAAAGGGAAAGTCTTTGCTCTTTCTCCCAAACCTAATATAGTTGGGGGTTCTGTCATAGGAATGGACTTGTGGGTGTTTGTACAGTGTGACTTTTGCTTACAGCTGGAAGGAAACCCAGTGCTCTGTCCCAGTCGATGTTCTACCTTATACTCTCATGGGTGTCTTCTAGCAGTGAGGGTCCTTGTGGGTTTCAACTGCTTGATCAATGCCCATGAGATGTGGCAAAAGCTTGTCAGAGATCAAGGCTCCTGTTGACTAAAAAGGATGCAGATGCAAATTGTACACAAGAGAGGGTGACCTTGGAAGGAGTCCCGTTTCCTCTGAAATCTGACACAACCTATGGCCTTACCTAAAAGCACTCAGCGTAGTTGGCCCTCACCTGAGCTGATGCACACACTAGAACCAACTTGGTGTGATGTTCACAACTGTGGCTGGTAGCCCTGCGTCCGTGTTCCTGCGCTCAAGAACATGAGGACTATGACCAGCTGGGTCCATGTGTTGTGGCTGCAATGAATAAACTCACATAGACTGCAGAAGCCCTGTGGAGAAAAGGGACAGCATGACCACTCTCGCAGAGAGGGAGTGCTTTAGCTTTTCATAGACAAGCTTTTATTGCTTTTCTGGGCACATTACACCAAGGATGGTCCTTGTCTACCATGAACAGCTTTGCTGTAGGTCATTACCTTTTACAGATAACAAAAGGAAAGGATGTTGCTTATTACTTCGAGGAAAAGGATGTTTCGAATGCAAGGGAGAAAGTGGTTGAACTGGTTACACTCCATCCTTGGAAGGTTTAGCACAGAGTTTAGGAAGTTACTTTAAAGATATGAGGTAAACATTTTCTGCCTCAATTGTGGGTGAGGGAGTTTTAGCAAAAGCAAGCCTCAAAGCAGCCTAGTTCCCTTGGGAAAGCCAATCTATGGGCTTGGCTCCTGTGTGCTGCCTCGTTCCTGGGGTTTTTCTGAATCAGGGCTGAGCCACAACTGCCACTGCCACAGGGCTCAGTTCCCTATATGCCTCAGTCCAGGCATTCTGTCTGCTGTAAAGAGTTTTCACAATGTATCTCACTGTGAAATCTCACAGGGAGACTTCCCCTCACTGTGTATCTCACAAAGCAATACAAACCTGTGCCCTCAGCTCTCAGGCTTCTCAGCTCCATGCAGGCTGTGCTTGCAGACTTGTCAGTAGTCATGGTGTCTCTGCACTGGAACTTCACTGAGAACTTTGTGTTTCCACTGTTACGATAAACCCACCCCATCTATTCAAGGCCTTGCCCTGTGGTTTGTAATACCCAGTGCTTCTTATAGCTGGTGAAGTTGTATCCAGAAGCCTTGCAAGAGACTTTCACTGAGGCCCCAGGCTTCCTCACCTCAGCCCCAGACTACACCAGTTGCACTTGGGAGAAGACACGCTGTGGAGAGAAGATAGGAGAGGGTTGAAATGTCCCATGACTGTCCCTAGTTCCATCCTCAATCCAGGCACTGGTGAACCCCTTATCTGTGTCCAGCATCACCAGGAAGAATGATATCCAGCTCTAATCCATGGTTAGAAGATGTGACTTTAGGACCTCTAGGGGAGGGCATGCGACTCGGGCACTGACCAGCAGTGCCCGCAGCATTATGGATAAGTTGTGAGACAAATTCACACGGACTACCGAGTCCTGTGGAGGAAAAGTGCTGCCAAGGCTACTCTTTCAAGGGGAGAGAGCCTCAGAACAGCCTCACCACCCTCTCAAGGGGAGAGTGGCTTGGAGTAGCTGGGCAATTCTCTCAAAGGGAAAGAGGGCACTTTGACCCTTGCGTAGTCAGACTTTTATGGGATCTTTGCACAGGAGTTAGGATACAGCTTATTAACCACTGACAAGTAGTAAACAGTAGATAGTGCGCAAAGAAGCATTAGGGCATCTTCTAAATCAGGGTCTATCATCTAAAAGGCTACAGAATTTTGGGACTGTAAACTCTTTTTATGCTTAGGCCCTTATCATCTAACATAAAGTATTCTTAAACAAAGCAGGTCTCAGAGGGTTTCACATATTCTTTTTCAGGCCTAATTACCCAGGGAGGCTGCCATTTAAAGCACAAGGCTTGCACCACCCTCTGTCATTGTATCCAGACTTAAGTCAGGCAGAGGAGGCAGATAACCTAGAAATTCTGGGAGACTTCTTGCAGACAGACTGAGGACTTGGGCTTCATCAAAGCCGGGGGGTGAGGGTCCATCACTTTCTCCAAAAGCCCTCCCAAGTCCTTCCCTGGGTCTTCCACGTTACCAGGCCTGGCTTAGGTGATTTCTCCCTTAGGGAATCTTACCCGTCGTTGGCTAACTGCTCAAGCATTGGGGGCCAGTTGTGGAAAAAGGAGCAGCACCTGCACTCCTGCCAGGGAGATAAGCTTTTTCTCTTTAGTGGCTTATGGTCTGAAGGCTGCTCACTCAACCTTAGCCATGGTGGGTTTCAGCTCCTGAAACCAGGCAGGGCGGTTCTCAACAGGTGTGGCTCTGGGGGATGCTCTTAGGGCACAGGAAAACCTATATTAATCAACTCTACCTCTTCTAATTTGTATATTCATGAAGCAAGGGATTCACAACTGATCTTTGACCCCACCTGTGGGAGGGTAGAGGACACAGAAACCATACTGAGTTGGAGACTCAGGGTACAAGTCTTAATTGATGTTATTGGATATAAGCCCCCTGTGAGATCCCTGAACTCTGTGCAGACATAACTCCTCCCACTGAAGAACAAGCCCTGAAAGGACATGATACTCATTCTGAGGTCACCTTTGGTGACAGAGGGGCCAAATGGACAAGTCTAACCTTGAAACCTCTGAGTTTTATTGCTGGGTTAGTTTGCCTTCCCAATTGTGTTCATAGTGAGTTAATAGAACCTTCCCTTTCCCCAGCCTCTTACATTTCAGGTAATAGAAGCCCTAGGCATTTCCACATTGGCTGTGGTTCACATGTATTATTCAGTTTGGTAAATGCTGTGATAGAATAAGGTGTTTGCAGTCACTTCAGGTTTTATTTTATTTCAGCTGTTTTCTGAGGAGTGGAAGACCCAGTCTTCCAGAGGAAATCCTCCCTTAACTCCTTGTGCACCTGCACCTGGGGCAGGAGCCCTGCACTTCTAAGTCCCACATGTCCCTTGCTTCCAAGTTTGTGCACTACAGAAGACAGTCCTTTCTGGACTGGCAGGGAATGGACCTCTTATGGTCGTGTGCTGACTTCAGGGTGCTGCCACAGGGACACAATATGCTTCAACATTTTGGGCACAGAGACTGCCTGTACTAAACCCCAATGGATCTGTAGCAAGCCCCATCCCCAGTGCTCTAAGAATCATCAGGGAGCCTCTTCCCTGGAGCTTCCAGGTGAACTTACACAGCTAACAACTCTGAGTACAGAGTCCTCAGAGGTTTTGAGGGCATCTGATATCCTTTAGTCCATGTGATTGGAGGTCCTATATGAGGATATTTGCATGTGGCCCTAATCCTAGAGCACATTTACTGCTCAATAAATCACATACAAACAGAGAGTGGAGACTTTCATGATAATGAACTCCAGGTCACTTTATTGTCTATTTCTTCAACATGGGCAGGGACCCTACATGGATTCTAGACCTGGGTTTGACTTCCTGAGTGAGTGAGTAATGGGCTTCTCTGCAAGAGACACACTGGCCTTTTGTCCTTTCTGGATGCTCTATTGTGATGAATATCTTTCCTTCTACCACCTGCCTTGATGGACCTCAGACCCCACATCACACGAGAAGACAGACTCCCTCCTAAGTGACTCACAGATGCTTCCTTCATTTACTGCAGGGGCCCCTATCTCCTCCTTCATTTGGTTTTCAGGTTCAACACTCATGAACATTCCTGCACTGACAAAGATGCCACAGGTGAGAACTCAGACAGTGCTGATCATTACTTAGACTTCCATTCAAAGGTGGTCTTCTCTAGGGTCACTCATGAAGGAGCTGTGGTGATGTTCTGATGTGGATCCTGGCCCACAGAGTTCACGTGTTCTGGCTGCAATGAACAAATTCACATTGACTAGAGAAAGTCCTATGGAGAAAAAGGGATGGCATGGCCACTCTCTAAGTGAGAGAGTGCCACAACCCAAACCTGGAGAGGCTTTTCTTGTTTTTCTGGTTACATTACATCAAAGATGGTCCTCATTTACTATGCACATGTTGGCTTTAGGCAGTTACATTGTACAGAAAACAAATGAGAGGATATTGTTAATTTCATCAAAGAAGAAGGATATTTGCAAATGCAAAGGGAACAGTCAGCAGTGGTTGACTGGTTACACTTGTCCCTGGGAGGTTCAGCATAGATTTAGGAAGATGCTTTAAAGATATGCAGTAAACTTTTTCTGCCTCAATTCTGGGTGAGGGAGTTTTAGCAAAAGAAAGCCTCATAGCAACGTAGGTATGATGCAGGCCTGATTCCCCATGGGTGAACGTATTCATGGGTGTGAGTCCGGTGTGCCAAGTCGCTCCCCACTGGTCTTTCCAAGTGGGGGCTGGGCTACATTTCCCAATGTCATGTGCAACAATCCCCTATAGTCTTCTACGTGTGGACTCTGCATTTTAAATCCAGCAGCCCCACAGGTACTGAGATCTCTCTTAGTCCCAGAGATAGAGAAGAGCATCTGATTGGTTTTCTCTGTCTAGTAAATTTCACATGTGGCTCCTATATAGAAGAGTATGAGAATGTTCCCATTTACACAGCACCATGGACCTGTGCTGGGTTTATCATATATGTGTCAGTTATGGTGTCATGATGTCGTTTAAGACACTGCACATTTATCCTCTGTGTTGAACTTGTCATTATCACATATTATGGCATTAGGGACCTGCATCAAGCAAACATCTTTCTTAGAACATGTCCAGAGTAATCTGATGAGTGAGATAAATATTTTTTGTTTCATATGTATCTCAGAAATGTTCCCACATTAAAGACAAATTGCAGTCGGTTATTTTCTAAGATGAAGAAAAACTATTGGCAAGTCAGTGACTGAGGACTTGTTTGCTGTGGCTTCTTCTTCTTCTTTTTTATTTAACTCTTGTTCAAGTACAGTTTTCTTTCTTGTATTCCCAGCCCTGTGGCTTCTTATCAGTGTAGTTGACCAAATTCATGATGAGCTGTGATGCCACGCAGTACTGCTTTATCCATCCTCATAAATCTCCTCTGTGTCTTCCTGAGGCTCTGTTTTTTTCCATAGGCCTCATGGGTGTAGTACATAGAACGTTAGGTATCAGCTTGCAAATTATAATGTGGCATTAATGGGATCCTCCCTTTGTTCACTGAGTGCCCAGCATTGTTTTAGGGAAACATATGTATGGGCTCTGGTGGGCAACCCTGGACAAGGTTGCATGCTTTCTGATTTACAGTAGCAGAGGGCATGACCCTCCAGAGAATGAGACCCAAAATGATATTAACACTTATTTTTATATAGATATAGTGCTCATATTTATGGATAAGGGTAACTCTCACAGTCTCATTAGGTGCGGGTTGCAAGCAACAGACCAGGGGAAAGCCGTTGCTGTAAATCAGCCTGGTCTGACGCCTGAGGACCAGGGTGCCTATGGCAGGAGAATACCTCTGTCCCAGCTTCAGAATCCAGCACACAGGATGGAAGCAGTTAATTTTTTCTCCTTTACTGTTTTTTTCCAGCCACTCCCTTAGTGGAGGGAAGAGTGCCCACCTGTATTGAGGAAAACAATCTATTTTTTCTGAGACACCAGTACAAAGCTAAGTTTACTTGTGAACACACTTGGACAAACTCAGGAATGACTTTCAGCCAAATCTTTGGGCTCCTTATCACCCAGTCAGCCTAAAACAAAAAGCTTTTGATGAGCTTCAACACCCATTTATGATAAACGTATTCAGAAAAATGGGAATACAGGGAGCATTCCTCAATATAATAAAGGCCATATATGAAAGACTTACAGCCAACATCATACTCAATGGGCAAAAACTAAAAGCTTTTCCACTAAGATCGGGAACAAGACAAGGTTGTCCACTTTCACCACTTCTATTCAATATAGTATTAGAAGTTCTAGCTACAGCGATCAGACAAGAGAAGGAAATAAAAAGCATCCAAATCAGAAAGGAGGAAACAAAACAGGCATTGTTTGCAGATGACATGATAGTGTACATGGAAAATCCTATAGACTCTACCAAAAAACTGCTCGAAATAATAAATGAATTTGGCAAAACAGCGGGATACGAAGTCAATATCCAGAAATCAAAGGCATTTTTGTATACCAACAATGAAACAGTAGAAGCAGAAATCAAGAAAAAATCCCATTCGATATAGCAAAAAGAAAAATAAAATATCTGGGAATAAACCTAACCAAGGAGGTAAAAGACCTGAATTCAGAAAACTACAGAACACTGAAGAAAGAAGTCAAGGAAGACACAAACAAATGGAAACATATAACGTGTTCATGGATTGGAAGAATTAACATCATCAAAATGTCCATACTACCCAAAGCAATTTAGAGATTTAATGAAATACCTGTTAAAGTGTCAATGGCATATTTCACAGACATAGAAGAAACACTTCAAAAATTTATATGGAACCATAAAAGACTCCGAATAGCAGCTCCAATGTTGAGTAAGGAGAACAAAGTAGGAGGGATTACAGTACCTGATATTAAACTGTTTTACAAGGCTATTGTAATCAAAACAGCCTGGTACTGGTATAAAAACAGGCACATAGACCAATGGAATAGAACAGAGAGCCCAGAAATAACCCAAAATCTCTACAGTCAATTAATATTCAACAAAGGGGGCAGTAACATAAAATGGAGTAAGGATAGCCTCTTCAACAAATGGTGTTGAGAGAATTGGACAGCTACATGCAAAGAAATGAAAGTCGAGCACGAATTTACACCATACACCAAAATAAATTCAAGGTGGATAAAAGACTTAAATATAAGCCTGGAAACCATTAAAGTCCTAGAGGAGAGCATTGGCAGGAAAATCTCAGATATTCCACACAGCAATATTTTTACTGATACGTCCCCTAGAACAAGTGACATAACAGAAAGAATAAACAAATGGGATCTCATCAAACTTAAAAGCTTCTGCATGGCCAAGGAAAACAGAAACAAGTTAAAAAGTGAAGCAACAGTTTGGGAAAACATATTTGCCAATAACACCTCAGACAAAGGTTTAATCTCCAAAATATACAAAGAACTCACATTACTACACTCAAAGAAGATGAGCAACCCAATTAAAAAAATGGGCAAAGGACTTGAACAGACACTTCGCCAAGGAGGACATACAGAGGATCAAGAGACACATGAAAAGATGCTCGATATCTCTAGCTATCAGAGAGATGCAAATTAAAACCACAATGAGATACCACTTTACACCAGTCAGAATGGCTATCCTAAACAAAGAAAAAAACAACAAGTGCTAGAGAGGTTGTGGGGGAAAGGGGACTCTAGTTCACTGTTGGTGGGATTGCAGACTGGTACAACCACTATGGAAAGCAGTATGGAATTTTCTAAGAAAAACTAAAAATGAACGTGCCTTTTGACCCAGCAATTCCACTCTTAGGAGTATATCCTAAGAATCCTGAAACACCAATCCAAAAGGACCTAAGCACCACAAAGTTCATAGCAGCACAATTCATGATAGCCAAGAGTTGGAAGCAACCTAGATGCCCATTGGTCAATGACTGGATCAAAAAACTATGGTACATTTACACAATGGAATTTTATGCTGCAGAAAGGAAGAAGGAGCTCCTACCCTTTGCAACATCATGGATGGAACTGGAAAGCATTATGCTGAGCGAAATAAGCCAGGCAGCGAAAGACAAATACCATATGATATCACCGTTAACAGGAATCTAACCAACAAAACAAACAAGCAAGCAAAATGTAACCCAAGACACCGAAATGTGCCACATGCTGACAGGGTGCAGAGGGGAGAGGGGACAGAAGCACAGGGGAAATGGAAAGGATTTACATGAACAAATATAAGAGACACATGGAGAATAACTAAGGTGGGGGGCGGAGATGGGAGGGAGGTGGGGAGCACTGCGGAGGGCAGGGCTGGGAATACAAGACAGAAAACTGTACTTGAACAACAATTAAATAAAAATTTAAAAAATAAAAAAAAAGAAGACCCCTACTCAAAGGATGCATCTGATTGGAAAGCAATGTGCTAGCCTCCACCCAGAATGAAAACAGATGCTCTCTGTGACCAGCAACCTAGTATTTAATGATTTCTTCCCTTAGAACACAGTCTGGGATTGGAAGAGAGAGTTTCCTTATCATTGCCACTTTACCCACAATTGCCAAGGTTTGAGAGCAATCTGAACGCCTGTTAGGGAATTAATAAATGATTTTGCTATATACTCACAATGCAGAGTTAGGACTCACCCTTGAAATACAAGGATTTATGCTATAAACCACAGTGAAAGTGACACTACCAGATGCCAGGCCATGCGCCTGAACACATCAGAAGGGGCCAGCATTGTGTGACACCAGAGAGATGAGGTCCTAAATCAGTGCATCTCATGGAAACAGGCAGCAGGCTTGTGCTTACAGCACAAGAGGCAGAACTTGGGAACCCGGTATTCCCTGGCTGGAAGATTCCATTCTAAGACGGAGTCATGGCTTGGGGTCTGCTTTAGTTCTGGAGTCTAGAATGAGCCACAATGTTGCATACTCATGGATCTGTGGTGGCTACATCACATGTGATGAATTCTCAATGTGAGAAAATGACAAGAGTAGTTCTGTATTAAAATAGAGTGTGGGAAGTCATTGCAGTCAAACCACCAACCTGTGGTGAGCATGGACCACACACAATTACCTTTGCACTAGGTCCCAATGCTCGATTTCACACAACTGTTTGCACAATTACCAGGGAAGACTAATCCTGACTGCAGCACTGAAAATTGCAAACAATGTTCTGAATTTGCATCACCTTGTGCAGGTAATGATTAACTTAGCTTGTCTGCAGTGATAGAAGCTTATCCCCTCTAGTCCTGTATCTGCATGCATCCCTGTCTCCAAAACAACCCTTGCCTTCACTCCTAGTCAGAGCAGTATTAGGGTTTCTGCCTAATTCATGCTTCCCAAGCAGCTTTTATATTTGATCTCAGATAAGCACTGGTTGCTGCTCATTTTGCTCTTTTGTTTTTATATTGTCATTTCAATAATTACAAGAAAAACCTGCTGCATAAAACCACACAGATCAATCATAAGGACACCATGCTTAGTGAAGTGATGCAGGCACAGCTGAGCAAGCACCAAATGGTTCCTGTTATGTCAGGACTCTCAGCCAGTCAAGATGTAACAACACAGGGCAGCTTGATGTTTGCCTAGAGCTGGTGGGAGAAGCACAGAGGATATGCCTTCTCAAGGAAGAAGCATCCTGTGATACAGGGTGGTTAGGTTCCAGAGGTTGGCTGTCCATTGCTGCACCTGGGATTATCAAACAGCCCATGCATTTGATTTGTGTCAGGGTAGATCTCATGTGGAGTTCTCACAACAACAACAACAAAAAAGGCAGACAGAATTTCAACTCCAGCATGAGGGCATGAAGAGCTACAAGGTTGTCAGTCCCAGTCAGCAGGTGGATATCATTTCTAAAAGTCTTTACTGTGACTGTAGATGCTCTTATTAGAACATGATGATGAAGAAAAATATACTCTAAAAATTGGAAAAAAAGAAAAATTTACTCTAGAAAAGATGCTAACAGTGGGAACAGCTGAACAACATAATGAAGATATACACACTTTCTTCCCTGTCCCAGCACAGCAATGGGAACTTCTCAGAAGGACAAATGTAACAGCATGAAGTTCATGCTGCCTGGCCATGCACCTCCAGAGGGGTAGACATCAGTATTTCTCTTTCAGCTGGAATCAGCTGGCTGCAGAATTTGAGCTCCCAGCTGGTGCTACACAGAGAGAGGGCTCTCTCCTTCATTCCATCCCATTCTTGGGATTGAGACCATGTCCTGGAGACTGCACCCCTAGGAAACTGGGTGTTTCATAGTTTTATCCTCAATTTCATGGCAGGATTTACCCACCTGGGCAGGAGGGTCATGGAGATGGGAGCTGACACATAATCAGATTTCAGCACTCAGCTCCTTACTGAGTGTGGAGTGTCATTTCATGTTTTTCTCCAGCAGCAGCAACTGAAGAACTTGCCTTTGATTTTGTCAGGAAAAAGGCTAAGAATCAGTCATTATGTACAGTTTCAGATGTCTTCCCATGGAGATGACAACATTTACAGTGACATGTGGAGATGCTTGAGGCCTGGGTGTGGTGAAAGGCAATGGGAGAAGATGGTGGATCATTGGAGTATCGGCTTCCCTAAAACCCTGTGCCTGTGGGCAAACCAAAGGTGGAAGCACCTGGAGGAGCCAGCTGCTGTCAGGACTATAGGACTATAGAAGACATGGTGGTGGGCACTGCATTTACGGGAGCCTGGAGGTGTTTGTTTCTGTGTGTGGAGCTGTCCATTCATTAGGCACTGCAGAGAAGGAGAGTGCAGACCCTCTACACAGAGTGCAGCTTCCACATGGTAACAATAAGAACGTGTCTTAAAGCCCAGCCTCCTACTGCACTCCTGGGGTGGACCTGTGAGCACCAGGATACACCCCTTTGGAGCCTCTGAGCCTGGCACATTCCACACTGAGTGATTTCTGAGACTCACGAGCATTGATGTCTGTATCAACTGATCATTATTTTCATGGCGGAGTGGAATTCCATTCATGGATGCCCTGTAGTTTGCTTATTCTAAGTTTAGAAGGACTTGTAGGTTGTTTTAGCTTCTAACACAAAGAAAGTGCCTATAAATGTTTACTTATATTTTAGTAAGAAATCATTCTTATGGATCACTCATAGGTCATGTTTTAAGTATAATTTCATAATAAAATGGGATGCACTTTCTTAAGAAAGAAAAAAGGAGCTAGAGAAGAAGAGATTGATGATATCTCCTGGTATTTTATCTGTGAACTGGTTTACTTCTTTGTTCATTTTTTAGCAGTGAAAATCTGGAAAATCTGATCACAGAGAAGGAAGTGCCCTAGATACAGCTGACATCTCTGAGTGGAAATCACTGCTCCAAAGGAGAAGCCCCTTTCTTTCCAACCAGTCCCACACCTGCCCCTGGGCTTGTGTTCTGTGATATGTGGGATGTATTCCCATGGTCTTCCAAGTGTCCCCTTGTGTTGGGAGAAGTCCCTGTCAACTTCAGGGAGGTTTGTTTCTGGACTCATGCTGACTTCTGCTCACTGTGTGTCTCTCACACGGTAACACATGGCTGTGTCCTTGGCTCTCAGGCTTCTCAGTATTAAATGAACTTGGTTCTTGGAAATGTCCCTGGTGATGCTGAGTTGGGATTTCATCACTGGGTTTTACTTTGTGTTTCCATCTCTGTATGTAACTCTGGCCCATTCCAGCCCCTTTCCTGGAGTCTTGCAAGTCCAGTGCACATAATGACTTGTTAAAGAGAATCCAGTGACAGTGCTGATTTGGGAGAAGGTCTGTAAGGTCTTCACCAGTCCTGGGCCTGACTCATGTTGCTATACCCAGGAAAGGATGCTTGTGGACAAGGAATATCAGTCCCTCTCAGTCACATGAAATCACCCCCATCCCAAAGATATGTTTCTGACTTCTGAGACACTCACACCGAGGCACCAGGCATAGGAGGAGACTCAGAAGTCTCATTTTCTAGAGCAGAGCTCCATCTTCCCCAGAGACCTCAGCCCCATTTGAGGCAAGAGCTGTGAGTTCCCAAAGCCCAGGGGAGTATGTACCCTAGAGCTGGGAGAGAATTTTGCATGTGGGGGATGCCATTTTCATAAGTGGGGATGGACAGAGATCACTGTCCCATGTCTTTCTGTGTCCTGAGCACATTTCTTGTATTAGATTCAGTGAGTGGGTCTCACATGGGAGAGTGCCTGAGAAATGAGGTACCTTGGAATCAGGTCAAAGGACACCCCATTTTTCTACATGTAAAAATTAAGGCTAATCAAGATGAGTGGATCACACTATTTTAATCCTATGATTTATTCAGGTGCATATTTAAACAGACTAAAATTAAGTCCAAACATCTGAGTCCCCAAGACTCAGGGAATCAACCCAAGTACAATGAAACACATAAAGTAGAATCATCATTTCATATAAAATGGCATCTGATGTAAAATTATTACAAAGGGAAGCCATGCTCATTAATTCCTGCAGTCCAGAATCAGGTCCAAGATCTGCAGCTGAGACAGGGGTTAAACCTGTTGTATTCTTCCTTTCATCTCACCTCCCTAAGGACAGTGAATCCCCTTCCCAAAGGGTTGCTGAACAGAAGACCTGTTAAGGGCCCAGTCCACATGAGCTGCAGAGGCCCTGGAGTAACCTTATTCCAGGGGGTCACAGGCACTCACTCTTGGCTAGCAGGTGTTTTGAGATGTGTGTGAACCATGGGACCTGCTTCCTTGTCACAGAGAATCTGTCTGGAACCTGCCATTTTCACATTCACCTGAGGTGCTGGTCAGGGGATCTGGAGGTTGATATGCTGCTGGGAAGGGCACTCTGAGGCTGTCATGTTGGGTCAGGGTGACAGATGGAAGGAAAGCAAAGTGCAAAGTAGTTACATCTTTCATTAAACCACTAAACTGAGGTGAAACACATAATGGGATTTAGCAGACTTGTAAAAGTGTAAAAATGGAGTTGCTTCCCTGAGTCTCACTCAGCCACCACACCCAGAAAATCCCCACTGAAGTCCCCATTATTTAATAGTAAACAGTGAGGACTAGGGCATATAGACCAGATGTGAGATCTCTGCAGGTGACAAATGTCATAGGAGGTTCCCCCTGTGTGGATAAGAGAGCTGAGAGTGAAGAGATGGTGCAGCCACGTGGGGTTGAGGTCACGGCTGTGACAGTGATGGCGCCAGTGTTCTTCAGGTGATGTAGGATATCTCTGAGGAGTTCAGGGTACTAGGCAACTACACCAGCATGAAGAAAAAAGCAGGTGGATGGGGTGGTATAGAAGCAGTGAGAAAGCTTCTTACAGTGAAGAACACAGGTATGCCCAGGGGAACACCTGTGTTCTGTAAAACACTCCTGTCCCCTCTGCCAACATGGAGAAGGGGAGAGGACCCCTATTCCATAGAGCTGGTGAGCCCAGTGATTTACCCCTCTGCCTCAGAGGGGGCTCAAACTGGACATGCCCTGCCCTCCCTCACATGTCCCTGTGATGCTGCCCAGAGACACATTTCAGATCACACCTTGGTGTCTCTCTTTCCCAATTTAAAGGGGATTTAGAGACTGTGAGACATGCATAATTGAATGCTGCTGTAGGTCTTGTCATGATTCTCACTTCCATGTCAGATGAGGGCAGAGGAATATGATGGTTACCTGCTTAATTAAAGTCCAAGTGAAAATTCATGGGGGAAAATTGTTTCCTAAAAAAGGCGCTCCCTTTTGTGTAGAACACTCCTGAGTGTGGTGTGCATAATGGATGGTGATGCATCCCTAACCATCATCTTGATGACACACATAGTCATAGGGTTTTGGGTCCCAGTGATGGGCCACCCACACAACATCTCTCTTGAAGAGAAACTAAGTACTTGTAATGCCCTGCACTCACTCAGGACAAGACTCACCATTGTCCCTATTCCCACACATTTACTTCCCACACTGCTGCCAACTCAGAGAACTGTGTTGCCTAGATCCTGGACCAGGCTGCCCCTCTTCCCAGACTCCAACTCACTGCAAATATGCATGGGACAGTCACATTCCTTCTGAGGTCTTGGCCCAAACACTCACTCCGGTAATCTATTTTAAACAGACAAAGTGACATTAAGCACATTCACAACATTGTGCCACGATTGTCATCTTCCACATCCAGAAATGCTGACTTTCCCAAACTGGCTCCGTGCCTATTAAATAATAATTCCCTTCTATTCTGTCCCTGAATCAGCCATACCATTCTGTGCTCTCTCTCCAAGCCCTTCACCACTCCAGGTTCTTATAATGGTGGAACTCCACAACTGTTGTGATTCTGAGTGTGGCTTATTTCTCCAGTCATTGTGTCTCTATGGCTCATCTGCAATTTTGCATCTTCCCACTTTCTCTTCATTTTATGGGGGAATGATATTTTGTGGTAAGAATGAAGCACATCTTGCTCATTGAGCTTTCTATTCCATCTCTCCCATTTACACAAGGACTCAGTTGATTGTAAACAAGTGCTCTTCCTGCTTTCTTGATCAGGAAGGAGGGGGAACAGCACAAGGAAGGCAGACAATAGACTCAGATGAAAAGAGTCAATACCTGATCACATGAAATGGACAGAAAGCCCCTATGACCAGAGGTTGTGCTGAGTTAGACAAAACAGTAATAATTCCCATAGTGTGTGTTTGGCCCTCTGTCATATTCTCCTGCCTAACCTGGAAGCATCAGGACGAGGATAAAATGGGACATGGAGACACAGCCTGTGTGAAAGCTAGAGTGGATGGGGTCCTGGGTCTGATGGGGACCAGGTCCATCTCAAAGTCACAGCTGTCTCATGATAGTCCTGGTACTGGGGCACTCATCCTGCCCCTGCACTGTGGCTCTGAGGAAATAAGCGACTGTGGGAGAAATAAGGTTCATTCAGAAAAATTTGAGAAGTGAGGGTGACATGACAGTCACAAAGGAGTCTCAACTAGTTCCAGTCCAAGCATGGCAGACCTGAGCTGCTGGAGGAACCTGTGTGCCCTGGGTGCTGGAGGCTGAGAAAAGGTCTTGGATTAGCTTAATGTCCATACACTTTCCAAAACTGAAAACATGGAAATATACACAAATTGGAAGGTTATAATTATAATTTTAGGTTTAGTAATAGGTTGATTTCAAGATAGTTATAAATATAAAAACCCATCCACTGTTTCTCTCACTCATATCTAGTCACATACTCAGTGTCTCTCATTATCCACAAGATAACTCTTAAAATTGCAACAAGAAAAACTCAGCTGACCCTAAACTCCATGATGAGTTATGTGTGTTCTATTACCAAGGACTGGAAACACCTGAGAACCCAAAGCTGCGCTCCTATCCCAGAGCTGCAGGGTCAGAGCTGGGCTTCTTTCCATGAACAGAGGGGCCCTGTGTGCATGTCCTCCTACTATATAGAGAGCTCTGTGGTTGGACGGTGACATGAAGGACATGGTCCCAGAGTGTGACTTGTCTAAGGGTCATGTGTGTTATCAATGAGCTTCTGCCATGCCCCACTGGCCAAAATGGTCTGTAAGAAGTGCACATGACCTAGGAGAATGCATTTTCCTAGAAGAGAGGTATTTAAAATGACAGATCCCCTTGAAAGTCGTGAATAAGGAACCCAGAAAGGAAATCCAAAGCTCACACGCACAGGGAGCATTAAAAGTGCAGGAACCTCCTCTGCACATGACAGGAAGTTCCATCTGTCCCTATTTCCTTTACAAAGCAGGCAGAGTAGGAGCTAAGAGAGTGTGTATCTAGAGAATGTTGACCCAGTGTTGGAGAGGGTGAAGTATCTGTGTACTATTTTGGGAAACAGAAGAGTGAAATCTTCAGAGACGAGGACAGAGCTTCTGGTACATGTTTCTTTCATGGAGTGTGGTGCTGAATATGCAGCATGTTCACTGCCTCCTCTTTCATGTCCTAGATTCTATGGTGAAACCAGGTTCTCACATTTGAGATACTTAAGAAACTCAGTCATAACTAGTCTGCTAAGGCGAATATTTATGTAGAAATTGGAGAATAAGTATGTTGAAATTTTAGGAATTTCAGATTACAGAAAGCCTTGGTGTGAACCAAGAATAGGAAATATCACATATAAATACAATTATAATTGATATGAAGAGCATTATTTTATTTACCCTTTGATTACAGGATGAAGAAATCATTCAAATAACCTCCCATTACTGGAGCTGTTGGATCAATCTTTATATTAAAGTGTTCATCATTGGACAGTTTAGCCTGATGTGCACCATCAGGATACATGTTTACATGGACGTATGACATAGTTTTAATTGGGGAGCAGGAGATGGGGTGTGTTGGGGCCCCTGGTTCTTGGACAGTTAACTTCATAAGAAGCATCTCCTCTCTCTCACAGTCCCTATTCATGTCAGTGTGTGATCCATGGGAGTTTGTCACCCTGGCCATACATGATGGGCATCTACTAAACTTGAACCGGATGTACTGATTGTATCAATGTGCAACATGGGAAACAGAACTCCATGCATGGGAAAGAACTACCATGGATGGTGAATGATCCTGGTTCAAGCTGACACTTTTTCTCTGACCTCCATACTCTAAAGGGATAAGTGTGTGTAGATGGTAGTGCTAGGTTTCTGATTGGTTCAATTGTCATAGGAATATAGTATAGGCTAATTGGGGGTCTTCCATTGTCAAGGTAATCACCATGCTTCTTGCCATGTGATGACATCAGTACTGCCACATGGACAAAGGCAATGCAGGATGTGGGCTCAAGTGAGTAGACTTCTTAGGATCCTACCCTGAAGGAGAACTGGAAAAAATTCTGTGAAGTCACAGACTGTGGTGGAATATGGAACACTCATCTACCCTCGACTTTGATACCTGAATGTCATGTGTGTGATGCTGGGCCAGAGTCAGGAACATAGAAATTACTCTTTCACTTCCATATAGTTACTTTTTCTGAAGAACAATTCAATTGTTCGGAAATAAGGGGATGCCCTAGATCTTGGTAGGAGACACTTAGAATAAATTCACAAATGTGACCCTCACAAGAATTCCCAGATGACACCTTGATGAAGCACTTCATTTAGAAGATAAAGAGGCTCCAAATGTACCCCTTGCACAATCACAACAAATAACAGATGTTCTTTCAGCAAAATCTTTCCTGCTGCTTCTTTGCAGTGCATATGGTATCCTCAAAATTTCCCTGAAAGTGTGATGTGCCCATGGCAGCATCAGTCCTGGGTCTGGTTCTGACTGTGTGTGAGGGAGTCAGGAGGCCCACTGCCTTGTCATCTCTTAAGCCCAGTCCAGCTTCCCCATTCCTTAGAGTCTGTGACATAAGAGGAAGTAAGTCATCACAATAGGTCTATAGCAGGCAAGTACATGGATGGGTCTTAGGCTCTCTTGCTGCCCAGCTCTAAGTAGGCTGCTAATTGTTTGTCTCCCTACATGCCCATGTATGTCACCTGTGTGTCTTCTGCCCTGTTTCTGTATCCCCAGTGGTTGTTCCCATCTCCCTTATATCCTAAAATATAGACAAAGCTCACTGGGAGCCAAAAGATTGTTCAACAGAGCTTCATTCTCTGCATGCAATCCCACTCAAGGCTATGGGAACCGTTTAACAGGCAAAGTCTCAGGGCTATGAGAACACTACTTATCAGGCCTGTTCTCAAGGTTGTGGGAAACTCTTTCCCTTTGACACAGCTTGATCCTAATGCTTTTCCATATATGTTACATGTTCAGAGACAACCATGGAAAAGACTCTGAATTCTTTTAAATTCCATATGTCTGAGCATAAATTTTCAGATCATATTTTTGAACAGTAAAAGATAACTGAATTCTGTGGAATAACTAGATTTATAGAAACACTGGCCAATGGCCAGCACAAACAAAATTGATAATGAGACAGCAAGAACTGAAGATGATTGTAGTTTTGTAACTGTTACTGAACATATTGCTATTTTTTTTTACTTTTCATCTGAACTTTTTTTAATATAATTTTTATTTAATTCTTGTTCAAGTACAGGTTTCTGTCTTATATTCCCAACCCTGCCCGCCCCCCACCCCATGCTCCCCGCCTCCCTCCCCTTTCCACCCCCCACCCTTAGTTATTGTCCATGTGTCCTTTATACTTGTTCATGTGAGTCCATTCCCTTTTCCCCTATGATTCTCTCCCCTCTCCCCTCTGGACCCTGTCAGCCTGTTCCATATTTGAGTGTCATTGGTCGTATTTTGCTTGCTTGTTTGGTTTGTTTAGAGTCATGTTGTTTTTCAGATGTAAGAAATGTAGCATTTTTCTTATAACAGTTTGGGAAATTATACTTTAATAATAAATATTGAGACATTCATAGTTTCCTCCTGTTTGACCCCTCTGCAATTTGGACAGACTTAATGAATGATTGTTATTATTTCCATGGCAATACATTTGTTTCAATAAATCAAGAAGAAACCTGTTTTATTCATAACAGGACCCATAAAGCCATTTTCCAGTTGTGGTTTTAGCAACCAAGATTTTGACTAGAATGTCATGCCTGAGAGAACACTGCCTAGACTCTGGATGTCAGCAAATGCTTTAATGGGTATAAAATGACTCTGAAGTTAATAAAAGCAACTTGGAGAAAGGGTCTGGTACCTTGCTTATTTGGAAGGTTCATGGCAGTCTTTCCAGGCAAGGAGTAAGAATTACTCTCCTGGGAGATGGCAGGGGAGAGCTGAGGACATTTTGGAAGACTTCAAGAACTTAAGGAACTCACTCAAAGTTATAGTTATTGCAGGTAAAATCTAATAGAAACCATGTAGCTTGACTTCACTGCTTCATGGGGTGAAATAAATCTCATCCTGGAAATACCTTATAAGAGTTCAGTAAAGCACATTTAAGACAGCCGATATAATCAATGGTTATTCCTGCTATGTTTATGTGAATAATGAGGCAGAAATGAAACTCAATGCTTTAAATGAATTAACCTTTATTTGGCTTTTTGAAATAAAATGAATGTCATTCTACATGGAGAAATTACGTTTCAGCAGACTATGTATGGCACAGTTATGGACACTAAACTCAGGGTAAGTGACTAGTCTTCGATTTTTTAAACTTATAAACAGAACTAGACCCTACTTTTTATGGCTTCTTCAATAATATTGAGATTAGTCACACAATGGAAGATTTGTCTCTTCCATTTTAAAGTCCTACTTCTACTCAGGGAACACCACTTCCAGGCACCATCTGCACCTTCTTCTGTGCTCAAGCCACACTTCCACTGTGAGAGCAAGAATTTCTTGGCTATGAAGGAAAATGACATACCTCTTCAAGGAAGCAGTTGCAGAAGTAACTTGAAACCGCTTTTTCCCTAAAGGGATTCAGAGTCAAAATTCTTGACCACGAAAGAGAGTAGCAAGTTAGACAAAATCTCAGCAAGAATGAGAGACCAGGTATCAATGCGTGACCTTTATGTGTCCAGGTTCACCAAAACAGAAATATCAGATGCCTGGCAGCAGGCATGTGAAGACAAATTAGTAAAAAGGGGCCACATAGGCAGAGTGTGAACTGAAATGTTGACTAGGATAATGAATGTGAAGGCCCAGGGGCTCCTGTAAATACCTCACAAACCATCATTATTTCTCCACAGGAGCCAAAGATACACTTGGTACCCATGTAGTCTGTATAATACCAAACTACCTATGAAAATTCAATAGTGCTAAAGGGGTAATGAGACAAGTGCAGCAACAAGGATGCCTAAAATGATTAAAATACCAACTCAGAGATTAAAGTTATCGCACTGCTTTCTCTATTTCCATGAATATCCCATCCTTCTGATAGAACTCGTCTTACTCTATAAATTGCAAACACAATAAATTTTTTCTCCTAAAAGGAAACATCTTTCCCTCAGGTTTCATAGGGCATGTACCCCATCTCCAGGTGCTTTTAAACTGTTCGGGGGGAAGAGAAGAGACCTGCTCAATCCTGAACTTTACAAGCTAATAATTAAAATGTTTCAGTCATATGGGACTACCGAGTGATCAATCAACATGCACAACAATGGCCCAAGTTCCCCACAGACAAATAGAAAATGATTAATATTTCTTTAGATGTACTACTAGGGAGCAGCTGCACATTGGTATGTATTTCAGAATGTCCCCAAGACTTAAATCACTAGCCAATAAAATAGACATCTCACTTTCTAATATTCAGAAATCTCTGGACTCTCTAGCTAGAGTTGTCTTAGACCATGACATCTCCTTTGACCACATACTAACAAAACAAGGAGTTTGCATGACCATGGACTCTTGTTCTTACACTGACACATCAGTTTAGATGGAAACAAGCATCACTGAAATCAGGCAACAAGCTACCTAGCATCAACAAGCACTGGACTATCACACCCATCTCTCTGAAGCAACTTGATATTGGTGGATGAGTCTAACACCGCAGGAACTCAGGTCCACAGAGGAGAATTTTTTTATTTCAGTTTTAATATTCCTTGCTTTATAGTGCTTGTTTTCATTATTTTGAAGATCTTTAGTACTTACTTTTCCCATGCCAGGATAAGAGAATATGCTAAACAATCACCTTTTAAAAATATGCCTCCCTTTAACTCCCAAGATCTCTCTTTCCAGAAGGCTCAGTCTTTTCATTCCCCTAGAAGATTCAGAGGACATCAATACCCCTATAGTAATGAAGGAAGAATTAACAGGGGGATATTGGAACACAAAAATAAAAAATTATATTTCTGTTACTTTCTCTGAAAAGAAATTAGATTAAGGAATGCTAATTTGTAAATAACTCACATACTGACAGTTTCATAGTAATCATATTTAAAGTGCTACTGGTTCCAGTCTTGCTTATACAAGAAATCACGTTGACCCCAGTTTCAGGTGATATAGATGTCCCAGCTGGAAACATTGATTGGCACCGACAGTTCCAGAATTATGACAGTAAACTCCTTATTGGAACCGGTATGGGCACTGCATGAATGGCCACAGCCGCATCCCATTATATAATTGTTCTTTTTGCCACACGACCTACTTAAAAATCTGTCTGTTCTGAGGTGTTAATGGGCTTCAAGATGAGAGAATCTCACCATCCTGGTTACTGACACTTCAATATAACCAAGCTCCCTCATATAAGCTCCGGACACTCAAGCATTGGCTTTTGAAGTGATGGGCAGCCAGACTTGCCTTTAATTGCATCACCATTGTGTCTTCATGTGAGGGAACCCTTCCTGGTTCACAGAAGGTATTTTTTTGTTAGGTCCTCATGCAGTGGAGGAATCAGTGAGCTCTATGAGCTCACTGAGAAAAGAAATAACCCCTTCCATGGGACACTCTCATGACCTAAGCATCTCCCAAAACCCATTTTTAATACTATCCTCTTTGGGGACGAGAAACTAAACATATAAACTTAGGGGAACACCTGTTTCCCATCAGAGCAGTGCCCTAGAGTCTCTGGAATAAAGGTCCTTCCCACCACATTGACCTCAGTCCAGTGAATAGATTTCATACACCAACCTTCAGATTGTACAGGAATATATGTGTAGAAATGGCATCCCCAGGTGTGTGGTGTTTGATTGAGTTATCATAGAGAAGTAGATAAGACTGGATGTGGCCTCCCATTGTCAAGCAAGTCCTCACCCTACTTTCTGCTGTATGATAACCACTACTGACCAGGGGCAGGAGCACTTGCAAGGCATAGTCTCAGGTGATTAGACTCCTTAGGATCTCACCAGAATTTATGAGTGATAAAACAATGGGATGTCATAGACTGCTGGATCCTGGAACACTGTCAACCCTAATCTTTGCTGCCAGAATGTTATGTCTGTGATGCTTGACCAGACAAAAGGACATAGAATTTCATCATTGACTTTCATGTACTTATTTTCACAACCACACTTGCACTGTTCACATAGGGGTATGCTCTAGAAATTTCTGGAAATATACTACATTTCAAATCCCCAAACTTGACCCTGACCACGATACCCAATGGAACATAGAAGTTGTCTGTGAGGGACGCTGTTCTCATTAGTGGGGATGGACTGAGGTCACTGCTCCATGTCATTCTGGGTCTTGAGAACATTCCTTCTCTTGGACTAGATTGCATGGGTAAGGGTTGGGAGAGCAACTGGGTTATGAGACAACTTGGAAAAATTTCAAAGGACAGCCCCTCTTTCAACATTTAAAATTTAATGTTGGACTGCATGAAAGGGTCCCAATATTTTAATATCGTCAATTTCAATTGCATATTAAAGAAGATTCACATTACACCCAATCATCTTCCCAAGCTCAAAGAAATATTGGAAGTAGAGTATCATTACTGGATTTGATAATCATATGTCGAATACAATAATATTTGATGCAAATTTTGATGTAAAATTAACAGCAATATAAACAACAATCTTTTTTTTTGTCCTGGCTGAGGACCATGGCTCTGGAGGTGTTGGTGTGAGCAAAGCCTCTGTCCTAGCCCTGCTCTAGTGAATGGGCCACGCTGCTCATGACCTTCTTCCCAGGGTTCAGTCAATGCCCTGCAGCTGAGACATGTGTAGACGTGCTATGCTCTTCTTTCACCTCATTTCTTTCAGGGCAGTAGAACCACTTTCCATACATGAGCTGTTCAGGAGGCATCCCAAGTTCCTCAACCACATGAGATGCTGAGGCCCTGGAGTCACTATCTCCCAGTGACACAGAGGCACTGACTTTTTGCCATAAGATGTTCTGAGATGTGTGAGGATGGCAGGATCTGCTTGCTGGTCATACAGATAAATTTGGAATATGCCATTCCCACCTTCCCCTGAGATCCTGGTCAGGGGGTCTGGAGACTGATGTCCTAGGAAAGGCACTGGGAGCCCATGATGGGCCAAGGTTACAGTCAGAGGGAAGCCATTATATAGAGTAATTAGTCATCTTCCATTAAATGGCTAAACCGACGTGAAACATATGATGGGATTTAACAGCCTGGTAAATGTTTAAAACTTGATTTACTTCAACAAACCTCATATAATCCATAAACAGAAAATATCCACTGAAACACCATTATTTTATGGGGAATAGAAAGGACTGCAGTGCTTTTGAGAAACTGAGAACATCTGTGAAACACATGGAAATTAAGGAGTGTACTGTCAGGGTCACAGAGGAGTCTACAGGTTAGTTTTGGTCCAAGGATTCGGGACTCACTCCCAGGAGGAACACAACTGCCACGGGTGCTAGAGGCAGGACCAAATCTCATGTGGACACCCCAGTTCCAAGGCCATCAAGCTTGATTGTCACACTGATTTCCAGCAGGCCTTCAATGGTAAGGCAGGACATCCCACATGAGTGTCTGACATCAGAGACACTCACATTATGGGGTTGTTACCAAGCACAGGAAAAGACCCAGTGGTTTCATCTTCATTAAAATTATAGACCACAACTCTACTTTCCCCAGAGTCTCAGCCCATGTGAGGAGAGAGCTGTGAGGCACCATATCCCAGGGGAAGATTTAACTTGGAATTGGAAGAGAAATTGGCATGCAGGACAGTCTTTTCCCTATAAGTGGGACAGCACTAAGTTTCAGCTCCCAAGTTCTTCAGGGACCTCTATGGGGACATGTTTTCTCTTGAAATCACTCAACCTGTGATTCAGGTATAGAGGATCACCTGGTTTCTGAGACACATCGGAATGAGATCAACAGACACCCTCACTATTCTGAGCATAAGAAAAAAATTTCTATGGGGTGTGGGGCAACTTTTTAAAATGCTCTTCCTAACATATTTCAAAGGTATACTAGGTTCCGGCCAAGATGGAGGCATAGGTGGAAACACTGTGCCTCCTCACACAACCAAGTTTAAAGACAACAAAGTCTTAGCAATAAAAACACAACCAAAACACTGAAAATTGAACTTTACAGAAGTCTGATAAAAATGAACCATTCAGCCAGACTGGTAAGAGGGGGGTAGTCCACAGATGGCAGAGCAGAGGTAAGGCAGGAAAAAACACCTGGACCAACCCAGTAGTGCAGGCGATGGTTGGCAGGTCCCAGGTGTGGAGTGGCAATAGGCAGACCCAATGAGGGAGCAAGGTGGCTGGCTGACAGTGGTCACACATTTGCAAGCAGATAAACCAAACAAAGGAGCCAGCAGTGAGACAGACAGCTCAGGCTAGGGCCCCAGCAACAGGAATTAGAGCCTGAAAGCACCAATTGGAAAGACTTTCCAGGTCCAGGTGCCGGGAGAGCCTCTCAGACTCACAGAGAGTTTTTGGAGAGACCCACAGGGTCCTGGAGGGTGCACAAGCCCATACACCTGGGAGTCGGCACCAGGGGAAACAGGTTTGCTTTCAGGAAGCAGTAGAGGGAACCGAAATTCAAGAGAGATTGGAACAAATGTTGTTGTCCCTCTCTGACCATGCCCCCACATACAGCATCACAACCCAATGACTGGATTGCCCCACCCTCGTGAACACTTAAGGCTCCACCCCTCATACATAACAGGCTCCAATAGACCAAAATATTATGGCTCAAGAACATCTCAAAGCCCCAGAGCCAATACTTCTAAGTGACCAAGAGATAGCCGACCTATCAGATGCACAGTTCAAAATACTGGTGATCTGAACCCTGGCTGGTGTGGCTCAGTGAATTGAGCATGGGCGTGCGAACCACAAGATCGTGGTTCGATTCCCAGTCAGGGCACATGCCTGGGTTGCGGGCCAGTTCCCAGTAAGGGACTCACGAGAAGCAACCATGCATTGATATTTCCCTCCTTCCCTTCCCTTCTACTGATAAATAAATAAAATATTTTTTAAAATACTGGTGATCTGGATGCTCACAGAACTGGTTGATTTTGGTCACAACTTAGAGGAATGAATGAAGGATAAACTAATTGAAATGAAGAGAAATGCACAGGAAACCAATACTGATGGAAAGAAAACTGGAACTCAAATCAAGGGAGTGGACCAGAAAGAAGAAAAAAATGACCAAACAGAAAAGAATGAAGAAACAAGAACTCGAAAATATGAAGAGAGGCTTAGGAACCTCCAGGACATCTTTAAACGTTCCAACATCTGAATTATAGGGGACTAGAAGGGGGAAAGAAAGAGCCACGAGTGGAAAACTTATTTGAACAAATAATAAAGGAGAACTTCCCCAGTCTGGCAAAGGAAAGAGACTTCCAGGAAATCCAGGAAGCTCAGAGAGTCCCAAAGAAGTTGGACCCAAGAAGGAACACACCAAGGCACATCATAACTACATTAGCCAAGACTAAAATGAAGGAGATAATCCTAGAAGCAGCAAGAGATAAGGGGACATTCACCTACAAAGGAGTACCCATGAGACTATCAGCGGATTTCTCAAAAGAGACCTTACATGCAAGAAGGGGCTGGAAAGAAGTATTCCAAATCATGAAATCCAAACACCTACATCTAAGATTGTTCTATCCAGCAAAGCTTTCATTTAAAATGGAAGGGCCGATAAAGTGCTTCTCAGATAAGGTGTAGTTCAAGGAGTTCATCATCACCAAGCCCTTATTATATGAAATGTTAAAGGGACTTATCTAAGAAAAAGAAGATGAAAAATATGAACAGTGAAAGGAAAGCAAAGTCACAGTTATTAACAACCACACCTAAAACAAGCAAACCAAGAGGACAACTAGATCAGGAGCAGAACTGTAAAAATGGAGATCACATGGAGAGTTAGCAACAGGGGAGTGGAAGGAGGGGAAGGGGGTTGAAGATACAGAGAATAAGTAGCTAGATGGCGGGTAGAAAATAGACAATGGGAGGGCAAGAATAGTATAGGAAATATATAATCTAAAGAACTTGTGACACATGGACATAAACTAAAGGGGGGGAATTGTAGGGGAGGTGGTGTGCAGGGTGGAGGGAAATGAAGGGGGGATGGGACAACTGTAATGGCATAATCAGTAACATATATTAAAAAGAAGAAAGTATACTATTTGTGTGCAGTTTCTGGATCACAAAACTCTAGTATATTCATAATTAACAAAAATTAATATTATAATTTCAAACAAGAAATATCTGCCATGGCAGAAAAATTGGAAATATATCAGTCATTCTCTATGTATTATTTCTTTTTTATTAAACATTTTTATTGTTCAAGGACAGTTTTCTGACTTTGTATCTAAATATATGATGCCATTTTGTTTCCAGTAATTCCCTTCCAAACACAGACAGGTAGGACATCCTGAATTTTTTTTAAAAATATTTTTATTCATTTATTTTTAGAGAAAGGAGAAGGGAGGGAGAAAAGAAGAAAGAGAAACATCAGTATGTAGCTACCTCAAACACCCTTCACCGGTGACCCTACCCACAACCAAGGCATGTGCCCTGACAGGAAACCAAACCAGCTACCCACCCACTTCACAGTACTGCACTCAATGCACTCAGCCACACCAGGCAGGGTCTGAATTCTTGACATTGGAAGTTTTGTGATGGTGTCTAAGCCCCCTGTGCAAACTCTCCCCTCGCACATGCCCTTGGCACATTGCAGAGACCCCAAAATACCCACAGCAGAAATAATCTCAATTTTACATAAATTAATGACCAGAAAAGAAAAAAACACGATTATGTATGTTTACAACCCAGAAATCTACATTTGTTGAAAAAAATATGGCAGTGGCTTAACTGACCTGTTTCCTCAGACTAGTGTTATCGGTGATATTGTGGTACAGGGGGCAGAAAATGAAGAGAATTGTAAGTACAGATTGGTTCATTGTAAAGGGAACTTCTACCCTGATAGGAAACCCTCACTCTGAGTATTTCTAAGCCCTGTTTCTGGGGATGGTGTCTACAGTCAGAAGGTTCTGGGATCTTCCACAAAAGACACAATGTACTTAATGTATATTAAACACTCTTCCATCAAACATGCAGATTTGGAAAAATGGTTTTCATGTTCCCCTTCATATTTATTGGCTTAATGGATTTTTGTTGGGACAAATTTCCTTCATTTTAGCAAAGTGTAATTTATGAATATTAAAACGGATCTTTTGTTTGGCCTTTTTCCCCAAAGATATCCCCAGAAAAAGATCAGCCTCCAGGAAACTCAGAGAGTCCCAAAGAGGTTGGACCCAAGAAGGAACACAGCAAGACACATCATCATTACATTAACCAAGATTAAAATGAAGGAGAGAATTCTAGAAGCAGCAAGAGATAAGGGGACAGTCACCTACAAAGGAGTTCCCATCAGACTTTCAGCTGATTTCTCAAAAGAGACTTACAGGCAAGAAGGGGCTGGAAAGAAGTATTCCAAGTCATGAAATCCAAAAACCTACATCCAAGATTGCTCTATGCAGCAAATCTTTAATTTAGAATGGAAGGACAGATAAAGTGCTTCTCAGATAAGATCAAATTCAAGGAGTTCATAATCACCAAGCCCTTATTATGTGAAATGTTAAAGGGACTTATCTAGAAAAAAAGATTAAAAATATGAACAGTGAAAGGACAGCAAACTCACACCTAAAACAAAAGCAAACCAAGAGGACAGCTAGATCAGGAGTGGAACCATAGAAATGAAGAACACATGGAGGATTAGCAACTGGGGAGTGGAAGGAGGAGAAGGGGGGGGGAAAGTACAGAAAATAAGTAGCATAGACGATAGGTAGAAAATATATAGGGGGGCAAGAATAGTAGGGAAAATATAGAATCTAAAGAACTTGAGACACGTGGTCATAAACTAAAGGGGAAAATGGTGGGGGGGGGGTTGCAGAGTGNGGGGGGAAAGTACAGAAAATAAGTAGCATAGACGATAGGTAGAAAATATATAGGGGGGCAAGAATAGTAGGGAAAATATAGAATCTAAAGAACTTGAGACACGTGGTCATAAACTAAAGGGGAAAATGGTGGGGGGGGGTTGCAGAGTGGAGGGGAATGAAGGGGGGGATAGAAGAACTGTAATGGTAAATCAATAAAATATATTTTTAAAAGATCAGCCTCCATTATCCATGTTTATTGGTTACAGCAGACATAAGAATTAGAGCAAACTCTTTGAAAATAATATGGGGAAGTTGCTGACTTAGAGTCACAAACAGAAGTAGTCCTTGTTTTCATTATCACAGTTTACTAGATATATGTTTTTAAAGACTTTTATAGGAGAAGGTACAGAAAGAAGTACAGGGCATGATAGAGATAGTTTATATCATTTTTAAGAAGAGGAGTTTTTAGAAACAGAAATGTTGAAGATTATGCAGGTAGAGATCAAGAGAAACAAGGAAGACATCACTAGTACAAAAGTGGAAAGTGGATTGCTTGTTACCCATTCATATTTTCAGTTTCTCTATTACAGTTGGTAACTAGGTCAAAGGTATCAGGGATGGATACTTAGAAAACGTTCAAGTCATTAATTGTGAATTCAGTTAGTTAACTCAAGTGAATTAGTGAATTGAATTCAATTAGTGAATTCAAGTCATTAACTGGGGCTCCATTTATAAAATCCCTCAACACTGACAGAGAAGAGAGGACACCCCTGACTGGAGGACCATGGTGATAGTGTGTACTGAGAAACATCGTTTCATTGAAGCAAGACAACTGACTCAATCAAAGCTCCTCATCATCCTCATCCTCATGAACACCATAACTATTATCTTCATTACCATCATCATTATCATAAAGATAATCATCATAATTGTTGCCTGTGGGGTCGACTTTCCTCACGAGTCCTCCCAGCAGCCACAGATGAGAGTAATCATGACCAAGACATGATGTGATCTGCTTGGGGAGGAGAAGTGGCCATTTTCCCAGAGGAAAAAGGCCGTGAGCAGTGGCCAGTTTCTCAAGGGAAAAAGGGATTGAGCCTACTCCTCTAGGGGAATTTATTGGGTTGTAATACACAGGAATACAGGGCAGCAAGGATCAAACAGTAGATAACATTTCAAAGAAATCTGAGGGCTTGGTATGAGTCAGAGTCCACCAGGAACAGAGTTTTAGGGCTTCTTGCTCAAACCCATAACATATCAATGAAAGCACTCTTAGCAGAGCAGATTTCACAGGTTTATCAGGAATTTTTATGATGCCAGATTGTTCCTCAGGACATGCTCTAGCAAGGCAAGGAGCTGCATCCCTCCCCATCAGGTATTCAGACTTAAGGCAATTAGAGCCAGGAAGCGCTTCTCCCAAAAGACTTGGGGACTCGGGCTTTGTCAAAGCCGGGGGGGTGAGAGTACATTGCTTCCTCTTTGTTGTAGCCCCCTGAGTCCTTCCATGAAGGTCTCCCAGGTGATCAAGTCTGGCTTAGGATGCCGCCCCACCGTTGTGAGGGGGTCTTACTTGTCATTGACTTCTGACCAAGCTTTGGGGGCAGGGAGAGGAAACTGAGGCAATGTTTGCTATCAGAGACAAGCTTTGTCTCCTGTGGCTCGGGTCATCTCTACCCCTTAGCCATAAGGGGTCGAGATACAATTCCTAGAACCAGCCAGAGTGGTCTACAACATTTACCATCGCCATTATCATCACCACCATCGTCATCAACATAAACTGCTGTCTTATAATCATTCTTCCTTTCATTCTCTGTACTCATGAATATTGTTCACACATAATGAAATGTATCTCATGTTTTGCTCATTTTTATGGTTAAGTAAAATAGGTGGTCACAATTTATATTATTTTATATTTGACTTCTCAAATTAAATCATATTCCTACCTCTTTTTCATCTGCCCCACACAGAAAATCTGAAGAGTCTAGATTCCCTCTTTAGATGTCATTAGGAGACTGAAATCAAACAATCCCCCCAATCCCCCAAAGCACATTCCCTCATATACACCTCTACAAAATAAAACCCTCAGGAAGTTTATTTTCCTGGTGCCATCAAAGCATGTTTACCTTGGTGAAGTACTCTTCCTGTTCTTCCCAGAGATTTCAACTATGTGTGTGGTAAATGTTCTATGTCCTTTGAGATTGTGTTTGTCATGAGCCTGGGCATCCACACAAAACTTCTTGGGTCAATATGCTTCTGCATGACATAACCTCCACATGGTGCTGTGAGCATGATGGCAAGTCAATGACCATCACCACTAAACATCGTTTGTTCCCTGGTGTTGGTCCCTATGCTCTGCTGAACACTGCCCAGAAGGCACATGTCCTGCAGCTGGCCAGCTTAGAAACTGAGCTCTGTGGGACTGTGCCACACTGTTGGGTCCAGCCCAGCCTCTGGTTATATTCAACTACAAGGGTCAGAAGGGTTGATTATTCATTGGAATTGGACATAAGAGTGCCTGAAAATGACTCTGCCTCTTGTCCATAAGACAAAGCTGTCTGTCTTTACAATAGACACTTCTAACTCAGAGAATTAAAAAGGAAGCAGAGACTAAGAAATCCAGAGACATTGCCTGAGGGAAACTGTTACAGAAAGAGAAAACCACACAGGAAATCAGCCCAACCCTCCACTTGCAGCTGCTCCTGTGGTTGTCCCTATTCAGAGATGTTCAGTGCCTATTGATAGTCACACCTCCTCCTGCTGGATGTTGTAAGTCCTGTCTCATGTTCAGTTTCAATCTCTTTCTGCCCCATTCAGTAATACATGGCTGTGTCCTTAGCTTTCTAGCTGTTCATCTATAGATAAGCAGTGCTTTCTTTAATTTAAATTATTTCATTGTTATTTAATTACAGTTGTCTGCATTTTCGACATATTGCCCCCCTACCTCCACCAAACCAACCTCCCTCCCTTGCTTCCACACTCTTTTGGTTGTGTCTTTTATAGTAGATCCTGAATACCCTTCCCCCACTATATCCTCACAAGTCCACTTTGGTTACTGTCAGATTATTCTTAATTTCAATGTCTCTGGTTATATTTTGCTTTTTTTCTTTTGTTGATTAAGTTCAAGGCACACCAGTTAAAGGTGAGATATGGTATTTGTTCCTCACTTCCTGGCTTATTTCATTTAGTATGATGCTCTCCATTTCCATGGTATCACAAAAGGTAGGAGACCCTTCTTTATTTCTACTGCATAATACTCCATTGTGTAAATGTACCAATGTTTTTTGATCCACTCTTTTATTGATGGGCATTTAGGTTTTTTCCAGCATTTGGCTATTGTAAATTGTGCTGCTGTGAACACTGAGGTGCATAGGTTCTTTTGGATTGGTGTTTCAGTGTTCAAATCCCTAGATTAAAATTGCTGGGTCAAGCCCTGGCTGGTGTAGCTCAGTGGATTGAGCATGGGCCTGCGAACCCAGTCAGGGCACATTCCTGGGTTGCAGGCCTGTTCCCAGCAGGGGACTCAGGAGAGGCAACCATACATTGATATTCTCTCTCCTTCTCTCCCTCCCTTTCTCTCTAAAGATAAATAAATAAAATCTTCTTTTAAAAATTACTGGGTCAAAAAGCAGTTCCACATTTAGTTTTCTGAGTATATGCCATAATGTTTTCCTCAGGGGTGCACCAGCCTGCATTCCCACCAACAGTTCACTAGGGTTCCCTTTTCTCCATATCTCCCCCAACACTTGTTTGTTGATTAGTTTATTATGGCTACTCTCACCAATGTGAAGCAGTATCTCATTGTGGTTTTAATTTTTGTCTTTCTGATGGCTTTTTAAAAAGATTTTATTTATTTATCTTTAGAGGGGAAGGGAAGGAGAGAGAGAGAGAAATATCAACGTATGGTTGCCTCTGGTGTGTCCCCTGCCGGGAACTGGCCTGCAACCCAGGCATGTGCTATGACTGGGGATCGCGCCATGATTGCCTGGTTTGCAGGCCCACGCTCAATCCACTGAGCTACACCAGCCAGAGCCGATGGCTATTGATTTTGAGCATATTTTCATATGTCTCTGGGCCTTCTGCATGTCCTCCTTGAAGAAATGTCTGTTCAGGTGTTTTGTCCATTTTAAGTCAAAATTTTGTCTTCCTGGAGTAGAGCTGTATGTGTTCTTTATATATTTTGGAGACAAAATCTTTGTCCAAGGTATCATTGGCAAATATGTTTTCCCAGAGTGTTGGATTTCTTTTTATTTTAATGTTGTTTTCTGCAGCCATGCAGAAGCTTTTTAATTTGTTGAGGTACCATTTGTTTACTTGTTCCTTTATGTCCCTTGCTTTAGGGGAGATAAGCAGTGCTTTTGAAATAATCACCTGAAATAGTGAAACTGACATTCAGTGATGCAGTGTACTATGTTTTGTAACTCTTAGCTTTCTTTCTAGTAAAACCTCCAGACTCCAGTCTCTTTCCTGGAGGCTGGATAATCCATGTTATAGAATAGTCACTGAACTTGAATCCAGAACCTTTGCAAGAAAATTTCAGATTCCAGCAGGCCATCTCAGGTACACCTCAGACTCCATCAGCTGCACATAACATCAGACACCTGTAGACAAGTGTCTCTCATTAGAAGGGCACACACATTCACACACTCAAGCCCCACTTTATTCATAATGTTGCACATAAAAACATCAGAACTGGTGCCCAGCTCAGCTCAAACTTCATGATGTTTCCTCTGTGTTAACTGCTGAAGTGAGTGCAAACAGAAGAGACTCAGGAGCTAGGGATGCTCTCTCAGGTGCAGGGACAGTGGTGGGGCTGGGTTTATCAGCACATGGAGCACCCCACTTACATTTAGTCCTCTGATTAGGAAAAGCAAAGTGAAGTCCGTGGGTAAAAGATCCTATTCGATTCAGAGGGACAAGCACTCTTTTTTGTGATAGAGTGAACTTTATAAGAGGATGATTACTCTGTGTGCCATAGAGTTATTGTTGTCGCTAATATCTATCATTGATCAGTGTAACACAACTTAATTCACTGATATATTCCACATGAACAGTGTTCCATGCTATTCACCTCAGAATAAATGCCCTTTGTAACCTTGTCCATGTGTGGACACACAGAGGGAGGTTCTGCACTCAATCTCATCTTCCTGGGTCTGAGGTCGGTGGTCACTGCAAGGGGTGTTCTTTGTGCTTTCAAGACAGAATTTCTTCCCATTGTGCACCTGTGCACTGAGAGTTCATCAGTGTTGAGAAAGGGAGTCGGAAGAAGGTACAAACACATGTAGAGTGTTTCAACTGCCCTGGATATACTCTGTGCTTACCCTGCTCTCTTCCTGTGCCTGATGACTTACCAACTGTCACCTTAAGTGACTTTCGTGCACACCACACCAACCAATAAGCATGTAAGGGGATACTATCATCCAGATGCCACACTGTCATTATTATTTACAATATCTGGGAAGTTTGAAAACATGACATGCTTAGTTAAAGTGATCAAACCTAAGTGAGCCCTTTAACACCCTTGGCCAATGCTCCTCGTGAGTGTCTCTCCTGTCCACACCTTCAAGCACACATCAGCCATGTCCCTGTGAAATGGTGACTTGGAGAACAACATATTTCGCCTCCAGTGCAACCTCACTCTATGCTGATGTGGTAAATACTGAAAGGGTCCATGGATTATACTCACTTCTAATGCTGTCTTCCTGCCACATCTGTTTAGGAGTCTCCCATAATGTGCAATCTGAACACTTTTATCTGTGGAATAAAATAACAGAAAAACTGCCCTAAATGTCACTGGAAGAACACCCATGAGGTATCTTTTACAACACAAACAGCAGTGAAACTATAGGCAGTCAACTCATGTGGTCATGTTACACTACAGTCCTAATCTATTCTGGTTGTAGTAACAAAGTCCTGTGGCCTGAGACATTGGTTAAAAAAGTCAATCTATTACTCAAAGATCTGGATGTAAAAATGCAAGAATAGATGCTGACCATGTAGGTGACTGATAAGAATCCACTTCCTTGATAGCTGTCCACTCTAATCTCAGAGCATTGGTTGGACAAAGAAGCTTCCTCAGTCTTCTCACATGATGGCTCTGACTCCATTAATCAGAGCTCCACCCTGGGACCAACTCTTGTCCTGAGGCCAGGCATTCTAACACCATAACATGAGTCTCAAATTGTAATGTGTGAGATTTTGAATGACATAGTCATTTATAGAAATACCAAAGGAATCAAATCATGTTTCTGTCCAGTTGGAAGGCAACTCCAGTAGACCTCCCCAAACTGAGGAAACCTGTAGTCTTGTGGAAACTTCTAGTCTTTGGAAGCAGAAAAGGGATGCAAGTTATTCAGAGTGAGCTGAATATCTTGTATAGTGAACAAGTTCAAGCCTAAATTTTGAACTAAGATGCCCATATAATGTAATATTATTTCCTCTTGTTGCTTATATATAACAACTATTCTAATTTTCTAGTGGTTGAATTTGTTTTCTACCCATAATGGTTGTTTGCGTCATGTTTTCACTCATGATTCCAGGAATTTGATGGAATAAGAAGTAAGGATCCTGCCCTGGCTGATGTAGCTCAGTGAATTGAGCGCGGGCCTGCGAACCAGATGACTGCGGTTCGATTCCCAGTCAGGGCACATGCCTGGGTTGCAGGCCAGTTCCTGGCAGGGGTCAGTTCCCAGCAGGGGATGCATGAGAAGCAACCATACATTGAAGTTTCTCTCCCTCTCTCCTCCGCTTCCCCTCTAAAGATAAATAAATAAAATATTTTAAAAAAAAGAAGTAAGGATCCTTTTTTTTTTCATGTTGGATGCTGACATGTTAAGATTCATCCCTCTCCTCTTGTGCACAGGTGGGAAATATGTGCAGAAAGTACTGATTCTCTCTAGTTCCATGCAGGTGTGAGATTAGAACCACACAAACCCATTCTGTGAGCAGGAGCCTCTTCAACCTTGTCAAGTATGAATAATAAAAACCAGAATGAGGCTCCTTACCTGAAGCTAAACAGCCATTACCGACTTGCTGATAAGTCTGCCCTGCTCTCAACAAGACTCCACGATAAAGTTAGAAATTATTTCATATTCCTATTTTGTGTGTGACATCACTGTCCTAGACACCTGTGCCAAGTTAGAGTGGGGGACATTCTATACCTACATGATGTCAATGGCTATTGGTGTCATGAACATGGAGTCAGGTCAACACTGCTTCCCCCAGGGCAGTTTTCCTCTGACATTGGGCTCATATGCATTTTTGCCCACCGTTCAGCATTTATTTGTCTGTTTTTGGCCAGCTCAGACTGAGCTTTGTGGGGCTGTTCTGTACTGTTGAGTCTATCAGAACATCTGGTTGGATTTAACTGATGTGGGTCATGAAGATTTGATGATTCAACTATGATTCATTAGGATAACATTAAGCACATGTTGTGACATTCTTCCTCGAGTGTGTGTCAAAATGTTTTCCTCCTATTATAGCAAGCCAAGCCTCTGCAACTCACATAGTTAAGAAGTAAGCACAGAATCATGAAGGAAGTTAGGCTCCCTGAGAGAAACTGCTGTGTGGAGAATTAACCCAACACCTGCCAGGAAACCAACAGTTAATGTGCATTTGCAGCTGTTCCTGTACTGAACCCAGTACTCAATGTGCCCTGAGCACCCCCTGGTGTCCTAAGTAAGCATCCCTGCAGCCCAGCCTCTTGTCTTCTTCAGGGAGGTTTGCATCTGAGCTCACAATGACTTCCCCTCACTGTGTCTCTCACACAGTAATACACGACTGTGTCCTCAGTTCTCAGGTTGTTCATTTGGAGGTAGATCTTGTTCTTGCCATTGTCTCTGGATATGGTGAATCAGCCTTTCACAGAGTTGGCATAGTATGTGCTATAACTATTACTAATGTATGAGACCCACTCCAGCCCCTTCCCTGGAGCCTGGCGGATCCAGCTCATCCAGTAGCTACTGAAAGTGAATCCAGAGGCTGCACAGGAGAGTCTCAGGGACCCCCCAGGCTTCACCAAGCCTCCGCCAGACTCCACCAGATTCACTTCACACTGGGCACCTGCAAACACAAAGATACCAGGTCAGGTAACACTCACCTGTCCACTTTATCTTTTAGATGTATCCACTCACATACTCAGTGTCTCCCGTTCTTTAGAGATTACCTGTTAAAACAGCAACAAAGAAAACCCAGCTGAGCCCAAACTCCATGGTTAGTGGTCTGTGTTCTGTCCTGAGCAAGAACTGAGAACACGTGGGAATCTTGGGCTGGGTTCCTGTCCCAGAGCTGCTGGGGTGGGTCTCGGCTGCTTTTCATGAGCAGAGGAGCCCTATTTGCATGTCCTTCTACTATATAGGGAACTCTGTGCTGCATGATTACATTAAGGACATGGTTTCAGGGTGTGACATGTTTTAGAGTGCATGTCTGTTAAAAATCACTCCCCACATTTGAGCCTGTGTCATGCCTACTAACTCAAATGCTACATGATATGCATACATAACCTAGGAGAGTAAACTTTCATAAATCAGAGGTATTAAAATGATATATGCCTTTGAAAATCTCAAATAATAAACACACCTAGGAAATTCAATACCCACAACAACAGGGAGCATTAAAAGTCCAGGAGGATCCTGTTCACATCACAGGGAGTTCCATCTGTCCTATTTCTTCTACAAAGCAATCAAAGTATGAGCTCAGAACACAGTGTGACCCTATATCACATGGGCCCAGGGCTGGAGGAGGTGGAGCATGTGGGTTGTTCTTGAGGAGGCAAGTATGTGAACCTCTCAGAAAAGTGGGCAGAAATTCTGGGACATGTTTCTTTAGTGGTTTTTGGTGCTGAATATGCAGCATCTTGCTTCCTCATTTTTCATTCCCCACATTTTCTGGTAAAACCTGGTTCAAACATTTGGGATACAGAACAAATTCATTCATGACTAGATGTGGTTAGCTGAAGATTTATGTAGAAATTGGGGAGTAAGTATGTTGAAATTTTATAAATTATATCATGGAAAACCTTGATGCAAACCGCTTGTAAAAATAGTATATATATAATTGAGATGAAGAGCATTATTTTACTTGTCTATTGATTACAGAACAAATACATCATTTAAATAACCTCCCATTACTGGAGATGGTGGATCTGACATTATGTTAAACTATTCATCATTGTGGATTCAGTCTGCTGCTCTCTATTAGGATCTGTGTTTATATGGATGTTCAACGTAGTTGTTATCAGAGAGCAGGGGACAGGGTATTAAGGAGCCCCCTGAGCCTTTGATTGATAATTTCATAAGAACTATCTCCTCTCCCTCACAACTGGGGGTCTGCAGTAGAGCTCAAGCATGGAATGAGTCACTGTGTTCTACTGTCAGGGATTTGTGGTAGACACATCACATGTGAAGGGTTCTTACTGTGAAAAGTTGACAGGAGAGAGGCCATGTTAAAATAGATTTGGAGAAGCCATTCCTGACAAATCACTTGGCACACCTTCCTTTTCCAACCTGTGAATGGTGTGGACTCAGCACAGTCACCTTCACACTGGGTTCCTAACACTGCATTTCACGCAACTGTCTGCACAGAAAACAGTAAGAGGTAACCTGACTATGGGACTGAAAGTTGCAGACAACTTTCTAAATTTTCATCACCATGTGGAGGTAAAGACTAACGTAGCTTGTCTGCTATGATAGAAGTTCCTCCTTATTATTCCTGTACCTGCATCCCTCCCTTTCTCACAAACACCCCATGCCTTCAAACCAGTCAAAGAAGAATTAGGGATTCTTCACTATCTGTGCATCCCAAAGGCCATTTCTTTGTGATCTCAGATGAACACTGGTTGCTGTTCACTTTTTTTAAATTACAGTATCATTGCAATAATTCAAAGGAACTCCTCTAAACAACTACATAGACCTGCCTTGAGGACATCATGATGAATGAAGTGAGCACAGGTGAGCAAACAACAAGTGATTCCTCATACATTGGAAATGCAGGCAGTCCAGAAGCACCAGAAAAAGACAACATGGTGGTTGCCCAGAGCTGGTGGGGGAGCATGGGGAGCTGTTATTTCAGGGAAGAAGCTTACTGTGATGTAGGTAGTTAGGTTCTGAAGGTCATTTGACCATCACTGCACCTGGGGTTATCAAGCAGTATGTGTATTTTGTTTGTGCCAAGAGTAGATTTCATACGTAGTTCTCACCACAACTCAAGAGGGCAGACAGGACTCCACCTCAAATGTGAGGGCTTTAAGAGTTACAAGGGCTTCTGTCAGAGTCAGAATGAAGAAACTGCTTTTAAAGGTCCTACCATGACTGAAGATGGTCCTCCTGTAATGTGGATTATGAAGAAGGATTTACACAAGAAAAGACACCAACAATGGCAACAGCTAGAAAACATATACAAATACAAACACCCTTCCTTCCCCATCTGAGTTCAGCAAGTGGATTAAAGACAGGCACATTCAAGAGCACTTACTCCAAGGTGCCAGCTCCTGGTCACAAGGCCCATTTTACAAAGAAGAAAAGTTCAGTGTCCTTCATTCAGGCCCAAGATACTGGCTAATAATGTTGACATCTAGGCAGGTGCCACCAAATGAAAGGATTTCTTCTGCCCAATTGACCCCACTCCTGGGATGGAGGCCTTGTCCAGGACAAGCCCCCTGGGACTGGTTCACTGACTGCATCACCCTGACTTGCTGGCAGGGTTCACCCATCAGGACAGGTGGTCATGGAGTCAATCTGTGCCATGTAATCAGATCTGAGCACTCAGCTCCTTACTGAGTGTGGAGAGCACCAATCTTTGTCCCCATCAGCAGGTGAACCCACCTGCCTCAGGGTTAGGTCAGAAAAATGGTTGGTAATCATCCAACATGTAGAATTCTAGACCTATTCCCATGCAGATGCTGTCATTTCGACCAACGAGTGGAGGTGCTGGAGGTCTGGGTTGGTAATAGGTCTTTGCAGGTGATGAGAATCATAGGATAGTCAGCTGCCCTGGAGTCATACACCTGTGGGAGAACCAAAGATAGAGGCACCTGGACGGGACAGCTACTGTGAGACCAACAGCAGACCTGGTGGTGGACACTGTGCATTCACAGGAGCCTGGAGGTGTTTGTTTCCCTATGGGGATCCATCCATTTTTAATGACCTGCTGAAAACCAGGGAACAGTTAGTCTTCACATGGTGGAGCTCCCCACCTGGAACAATGGGAAAGTGTCAGAAAGCTCAGCCAATCGCTGTCATTTGAGGTGGTCCTGTGAGTATCAGTACATACTACTTTGTAGTCTCTGAGCCTGACCACTTCAATACTGAGTAATTATTGAGAGTCACCTGCATTGATGTCTGAATCAGCTGATCATTATTGTCACTGCTGAGTATAATTGCATTCATGGATATTCCCTAGTTCACTTACTATAAAATTAGGACATCTGTGTTGTTTATAGATTTAAATTCAAGTAAAGAGGATTAAATATCTCTCTGTGTGTATGTGAGTGTGTGTGAGTGTGTGTGTGTGTGTGTGTGTGTGTGTGTGTGTGTGTGTATGAACATAGAATTCATTCTTCTACAGCAAACACCCCTAGAGGTAAATGAAGGACTCAGGTTAAATATAATTTCTTGAAAGTGTGATTCACTGTGTCAAGAAAGAATAACAGGGAATAGAGGGCCTTGGTCAAGGAGAGATTCACAGTCATGCTGATTTGTCATCTGCACGTGGACAATCTCACCTCCGTATTTACTGTCTGCAGTGAGAATCTGTGGAATTAGATTTACAGAGAAGAGGGAAGCGGAGGGAATAGTTGGAGTTGAGAGTTTTGAGAGGAAAATCTTGCTCCCAAAGAAAGTAGCTTTTTAATCGTCAAAGTACACAACTCCCCCTAGCGTTGTTCACTATGTTCAGTGGAAACAGTATACCCTCTGATGTCCTGAGTGGCCCTGCAGCCCAGCCCTCCTGTCTCCTGCAAGGAGATTTGAGGCTGGGCTTATGCTGATTTCCCCTGGTGGTGCATCTCACACAGTAATACATGACTTGTTTCTAACACTGTCCAGCGTTAGATAAATTTGGGTGTTGGAGGTGTTCCTAATGATGCTGAGTTGATATTTCAGCATTGGGTTAGTGTATGTGGTTCCACCAGTATTTATGGCATCAACCCAGTACACACCCTTCCCTGGAGCTTTGTCAGTCCAGTGCACTGAATATCTCACTAAAGAGAATCCAGATATACCATGGAGAGTCTGCATGGCCTTCACCCGACCTGGGCACAACTCCTGCACCTGTACCTAAGACAGGACACTTGGGACAAGGGACATCAGTCTCCGTCAGTAACATTCAATTACCACCTTGCTCTAGACCCCTGTGTGTCATCTGAGACACTGACCCTGGCAGGCTGTCACTGATCAAAGGAGGAGACCCAGCAGACTCATCTTCTTCTAGATCTCAGCTCTGCCTTCCCTAGAGACTTCACCTATGTGCAAGGAGAAAGCTGGGAAGATCCACAGCCCAGGGGAGGATTAATCCTGGAAGTTGGAGAGAAATTTGCATGTGGGGCAGTCTTTTCCATATCAGTGTGGTGAGACTGAGGTCAGGAACCTGTTCATTCTGGGACCTCTATGTGGATACCACTTCACTTGAATTCCCTCACTATGCATGTCTGGGATAGGGGATCCCCTGTCATGAGACACATTGAAACATAATCAAAAGACAACCTCACTTTTCTGAGCATAAGAAATGTCTATTAGAGAAGAAACCAATTGTAAATTTTTATGTGTCTTTCAAACAGATTCAAATGGGATTACCATTTATTCAGATAGTTTATGTAATCCAACACTGATTGATGTGTATCATTACCAATTTTTTTTATTTTAAAATATTTTATTTATTTATTTTAGAAAGGGTGTGGAAGAGAGAAAGAAGGGGAAAAATCAATGTGTGGTTGCCTCTGGAGCACCCACCAGTGGGGTCCTGGCTCACAAACCAGGCATGCACCCTGACTGGAAATCAAACCAGTGACCCTTTTGTTCACAGACGAGCACTGAGCCACACCACTAAGCTACACCAGCCAGTGGCACAAAATCGTATAATAGTAATTTGAAATGTAAATAAAGTCTGCCATGGTGTATAAAGTTAAAAGGAAAGCAAGTAGTTCTCAATATTGTATTTTCTTTATTTGAAACTTTTTAAAAATCTGAGACACTTCAACTCAATCAAAGGCAAGTTAGGGTAAGGATTTTTTTTAGAAGATTTTGATTGTGTCCACATCTTCCTTTGCAACATCTTTTTTTTGCACACCCATGGTATATTACAGAGACCCTAAACTAATGACATGATAAATAGTCACTTTGTACATGAATAAATTATTAGAAATAACAATAGCAATTATGTGTGGGGACCTTGGAAAATTTTTTTATGTGTAGAAAACTTTATACAATCAGCTCAACTGATTTGTTTTCTCAGTCTAGAGTTGTAAGTGATGTTGACATGAAAAGGCAGGTTAATGAGGAGAATTTTTACAAAGATTTGTGTACAAGAAAGGGACCTTCAACCCTGAAATTATACCCTCTCTCCCAGGCTCCCTGTGCCCTGTTTCTGCGGATGGTGGCTGTGGTCAGATGGTGCTGGGCTCTCCCACACGACATACAATGTTGTTAATGTACAATGCTCACATTGTTCAGCCAGACATTACTTAGAAATACATTCTCTGTCTAGGTTTGTCTTAATTCTCTTAATGTAATTGTTTTTGGTTTGCTGGCACACATATTTTTAATTATACAAATTAATCCCTATTTGTATGGTCCTTTTGATAGGGAAAAAGCTCCCTCCTGCTAACCTAAGAATGCCACAGGGTAATCTAACTTCCGCATCTGCTTCTGTAATTTGCTTTTGCCACGTAGCCTAGAAAGAAGGACAGGTGTATAAAAGTAAGACCCCTGCCACTGCTCTGGGCTCAGAATTTTGAGGTCACTCTCCTCTGAGTCCGTACACGTAATAAAGATCATGCTCCTGAACCCCTGGGTGTCCTCACGCGAGGGAGCAGGCCAGGCAGATGAGCAAGTGAACCCCACCTTCTGTGTGTCTGCGCTGAATGGGAGGAAAACCATAGGAGGCAGGCCTTCCACAGTCCTAGACTGTATGCTTCAGAACTTCAGTAAATTCAGAGGGCAGGACCTGTCGCTGAATGCAGAGCAACTTGAGACTTTTTGCACATCAGAATGGTCGACCTTCGGAGTCGGCTGGCCCCCCGAGGGAACTTTGAACTTGTCCACCATTAGAGCAGTTCACCCTGATCAATACCCCTATATAGACAGATGGCAAGGATTAGCCCAGGACATGCCCAGATGGCTGGGCCAGTGTGCAGGAACTCAGTGGCGTCCCAAAGGGACCTTGGGCAGGATGCGCCCGGGAACGTGCTGTGCGCACCCCAGGGACCGAGGACCCCAACCATATTAGTTGCCAGGGTTAGACCCCCCATCCATCAGGATGAGGTTCAAGAAGATGAATTAGTTCTTCTCCAGCCGCCATCCTATCAGGCCCCACCAGTGCCGCCCACGGCCCCACCACAGGAGCCCTTAACTCCGCCACCCTCCATTCTGTCTCAAGAGCCTCAGCCTAGTCCAGAATCAACACCTATCTGGTACCCGGCCTTGCCCCAGCCGGGCCCGTCGCCCATGGCCAGTAGGCTCAGAAGCCAACATCAGCCACCTCTCCAGATGCCACTCCTGGAGGTACAGGCGGCTCCTAGAGTCAATGACGATGGGACCATCCAGCCAGGTCAGGTCACCTACTATTACCTGCCCTTGAGCACCACTGACCGCCTAAACTGGAAACATCATACCCCTCCATTTTTGGAGAAGCCGCAGGCCATGATTGAGTTAGTACATTCAATCTTCCAAACCCACCAGCCCACCTGGTTTGACTGCCGCCAACTCCTCCTCACACTTTCTAACACGGAAGAGAGGAGAAAGATTTTGCAGGAGGCCTGATGCCACCTAGAGGCGCACGAGCCGGCTGGAACCCTCGACCCCTCTGACTATGCTCACATGGCTGCCCCCAAGCAGCAGCCGGCCTGGGACCCAAATACAGAACAGGGACGAGCAGCCCTTGATCGGTATTGCCACTCTTTACTACAGAGGGTAAAAGCGGCAGCTAGAAAACCCACCAACATGGCTAAAGTAGCCACCATAATTCAGAAGGCAGACGAGTGCCCCAGGGACTTTCTAGAGCACCTAATGGAGGCCTACCGGGTTTATACATCTTTTGACCCAGAGGCAGCCTAGAACCAGTGTATGGTAGTCATGGCCTTCGTCTCTCAGTCAGCCTCAGACATTAGAAAGAAGCTTCAGAAATTAGAAGGCTTCTCAGGCATGACTCTGAACCAACTCTTGGTAGTAGCCAACAAAGTATATGAAAACCAAGATGAAGCCTCGGTGGCCACCCGCTTAGAAGACCAGAAATTGCAGGCCACCCTCTTAGCCGCCGCACTAGGAAAACTGGCCTCCACAGCATCAAAAATCAGACAGGGTGATAAAAAGGGACATTTCAAAGTAGAAAAAGATCAGTGTGCTTATTGCAAAGACCGGGGGCATTGGAAGCAAGATTGTCCAGCCTGAAAGTGGCGGGAGGAGTCATCTAAAAGTCAGGCAGTCCCACTGGCACCAGCCCCCAACATATTAGCCCTCGCCAGGTTCAGCCAAGACTGAGGGCAACCGGGCTCCATCACGCTGAGTCCCCAGGAGCCCATGGTCAGAGTAAAAGTCGGGGGCCAAGACATAGACTTTATGGTAGACGCCGGGGCAGAACACTCCGTACTCACCTCCCGGGTAGGACCCCTCATTGGAAAAGAAGTCTTACTGCAGGGGGCCACTGGCCTCTCGGCCAGCCTGCAAAGATTTTTCCAGTCATGAAAGGTTGAGCTGGGAGGCCACCAGATTACCCATGAGTTCCTGTACCTGCCAGACTGCCCAATTCCCCTGTTGGGCAGGGATATTCTAATCAAGTTAGCGGCACGGGTCATTTTTCGACCAGGGGGAACCTCCCTGGAACTGCCTGCACCACGGACCATCGCCCTGGTAATACCGAGGGAAGAAGAATAAAGACTCCACCAGAAAGACGAGGGGCCAGTCCAGGATCCCCTTTGGGCAGCCTACTCCAGAGTCTGGGCAGAGGGCAACCCGGCAAGACTGGTGAAAGGGCGGGAGCCCGTATTAGTAGAACTCATGCCCGGAGCGACCCTGAGGTGCATTAAGCAGTACCCGATTCCAAGAGATGCCCGGCATGGTATAGCTCCAATAATCAATAAACATCTGGAAGCAGGGATCCTATTCCCTTGCCAGTCACCGTGGAACACCCCATTGCTCCCTGTGAAGAAGCCAGATGGGTCCGGCTATAGGCGGGTACAGGACTTATGGGCCGTCAATCAAGCCACAGTTATGCTGCACCCTGTAGTCCCAAATCCATATACCTTGTTGGGGCAGTTGCCGCCGAAAGCCACTCACTTCACCTGCCTAGACCTGAAAGATGCGTTCTTCTGTATCCCTCTGGCCCTGCAATCTCAGGCCATTTTCACCTTCAAATGGGAGGACCCAGTGTCTGGAGAAAAGTCCCAGTAAACTTGGACAAGACTGCCACAGGGGTTCAAGAACTCACCCACCATATTCAGTGAGGCCCTGGCAAAAGACCTGCACCCATATAGGGACGAGTACCCTGAAGTCACTCTACTCCAATACATAGATGACTTGCTACTAGCCGGGGGAGGGAAGGAAGACTGCCGAGTCCACACAGGTGCCTTACTCCAGTTATTGCAGGACAGGTTATATCGGGTGTCTCGGAAAAAGGCACAACTTTGCCAAGGGACTGTCAAATACCTAGGGTTCCAGATTAGCCAGGGACAGCGGGCCCTTGGGGTAGAAAGAAAGGCAGTCATCAGGCAAATTGTGGTCCCAACAAACCGGAGACAACTCAGAGAGTTCTTAGGAGCTGCTGGTTTCTGTTGCCTTTCAATACCTGGCTACGCCAAGGTGGCCAAACTGTTGTACCAGGCCACAAAAAGAGCAGACTCTGATCCGTTTCTATGGACCCCCGAACAGGAGGAGGCATTCCACCAGATCAAAAACTGCTTAACGAGCATGCCAGCCCTAGGTCTGCCTGACTCTAAGAAGCCTTTTTGGCTCTATGTGCACAAGAAGGACAAAATAGCCCTAGGCGTGCTAACCCAAGATCACAGACCTTGAAAAAGACCGGTAGCATACCTGTCTAAGCAAATAGACAGTGTTGCAGTGGGGTGGCTGCCATGTTTAAGAGCAGTCAGGGCAGCAGCAGTCCTGCTACAAGAGGGGGACAAATAAACCTTTGGTCAGGAAACACACCTCTACTAGCCCCATGCTGTCCATAGCCTATTAGAAGGGGCAGGGCACCACTACCTATCCAACACGAGGTTAGCTCAATACCAAGGGCTACTCCAAGGGAACCCCTGGGTCCACCTAAAGACTGTGCACCTAAATCAAGCTCGCCACATATTTGCCCGCAGAGCATGGGGCCCCAGACAACGACTGTGCCTACATTATGGACCAAGTCTACGCTAGCTGACCCAACCTGAAAGACCAACCTATACCCCATGAAGATTGGACTCTGTACACTGACGGGAGAAGCTACTTGACTGAGACCGAAGAGCGCTGAACGGGCTATGCAGTCACCACCCAAGACACAGTCATAGATGTGAGAGCCCTACCCACTGAATGCTCGTCCCAGATGGCCAAATTATATGCCCTCATATGAGCCCTAGAACTAAGTAAAGGCAGAAAGGTCAACATATTTACTGACTCCAAATATTCCTACACCACCCTGCATTTCCACGGGGCAATTTACCGAGAAAGGGGGCTCTTGACCATGGAGGGAAAAGAGATAAAAAACAAACAAGAAATACTCAGGCTATTTGAGGCAGTAAAGGCCCCCAACCAAGTGGCCGTAAGCCATTGCCATGGACACCAGCGGGGCCACACCAGAGAAATAGAAGGAAACAAGTTTTCTGGCCAAGCTGCAAAGGAGGCGGTGCGCAAATGGCCAGAGCCTATAATCATCCTCAACCCAATACTAGGAGTTACCCCAACTGAGCGTGATTACAGCCCAGAGGAAGACCAGTGGGAGAGTCAAGTCCAAGCCCAGAACACACCAGAGGGGCTTTGGAAAATAAAAGATGGGAGGATATGCATACCTCAGAGTCAAGGCCAGAATATTATCCAGAACTGCCACAGTCTAACCCACCTAGGAAAGACTAAGCTAAGCCAATTCCTTGGAAAGTTCCTATATACCCCCACCTTGGACACCCTGTGCACCTCCATCACAGCCCGTTGCCCTACCTGTGCACAATATAACACTAAGACACTCAAGGTTCCTCACCAGGGTATCCAGTATACTGGCACACTGCCTTTTGAAGATCTTCAACTCAACTTCACCGAGCACAAACCCAGCTGCGGGTAACAAGTCCCTCCTAGTTCTAGTGTGCACTTTTTCAGGCTGGGTAGAAGCGTTCCCCACAAGCACAGAAAAGGCCCAGGAGGTAGCATGAGTACTACTCTGAGAAATCATTACACAGCATGGCCTGCCACTCAGCTTACAGAGTGACAATGGACCGGCCTTCACCGCTAAAGTAATGCAGCTGCTTACACTGACCCTGAATCTGAGGTGGAGACTTTATGCTGCCTACTGGCCCCAGAGCTCAGGAAAGGTAGATGAATGAACCGAACTCTAAAAGAGACTTTAGGAAAACTCTGCCAAGAAACACACCTCCCCTGGCCAGACAGTTTGCTTCTTGCCCTCTCAGGATAAGGTGCACCCCCAATATAGCAGGATACACCGCTTATGAAATCATATATGGAAGAGCCACCCCATTAACCTGAATACAACCACCACAGATTTAACTGCTTTAGGAGAGACCTGTCAAGCATCCTACCTAGTCGCCCTAGGCCAAGAATTAGAAAGAGTAAGGCAAGGCCACCTTGGACAAGAACTAGTAACAACAGGGGGGCCAGCCCACTCCTTCAGGCCAGGACAGTATGTCTGGGTAAAAGATTGGAAAAAAGAGCCCCTCCAGCCCAGATGGGTTGGACCCTACTTAATGGTGTTAACTAACCCCTATCGCTTTAAAAGTCAAAGGTGTCGCCCCCTGGATCCAACACACCAGAGCGAAGGCTGCCTATAATCCAGAGATCCAGAGGAGAGGCCAGACTGGGTGCCCGCTCTGAAACTTCAGAGTACCTGCCACGACAGAGCATAAGAGTGGGCCGTTGCAGAACTACCGCCAGACTCCCCGTGACCTGTGAGGACTCCAAGCACCAGCTCGTCGCCCCAGGGAGAATCTGAGAGTCCCATCCAGGTGCCTGCCTCGAGACTCTGAAGAACAACCCAAGAGAGGAGAGCTGAATGGACAATTGCTCCTGGGACTATTGCACCCTCATTGGACTCCTCACCATGGTAGGGGGACTTGGACTCTGGCATACTGCTCCAGAAGATTGGACCACACGAGACTGAGTAACCCTAGGGCTACTATACCTGGGTTTAGTTTGTATATTCATAGCTATTGCTTGCTTTGTCTAATCCACCCAACATGAATCCCAGGCAGACGCTCTTAATCCTATTGCCCCTGCTAGGCTATGGATCAGCCCACTGGGACTATAATGAGACCATCGTAGTTCAAGAATATAGGAAACAGGGGACGTGGACGACCATAGCCATCATAGGCACAAAAGAATGCCTTGGGCCCTGCAGAGGAAAATTAGTACTCAAGATCTTGGGAGGGTCCTTCCAAAACCTAAATCAGTGGGTTTGGTTCAGGGACCCGTTTGTCTGTTTCAAAGAAGATCAGACTGATGTGTCTTGCAATCGGTGGCCGGAGACCCATGGGGGTTGTGACTACAAATATTGCCGAGTACACCACACAAATGGCAGAGAAATTATTATAACCCTAGATAAGGCAGAAGACCCTATCTGGGAAAAAGGAGTTAAAGGGAAAGTCTGCGTAGGCATGGCCTTTTCAGGACCAGTAGGAGATATAATAGTTTTCAAAAGGAAAGAACTATACCTTGGCCTCCACATGCTGAAAACAGTCCAGAAAACCATTGAAAGGGCTGAACCCCAGGTCAGCCAAACAGATACTCCTTTCTCTTGGATAACTTTAATCCAGGAGGGAGCAGCCCTCCTTAACCTCAGTGACCCAGGAAACTTCACAGTTTCCTCTGTGCCTCTCTAAGCAAGCCCCCACTAATTGCAGTCCAAGTTAAAGCCACTCTTCAGAATACAGACCACGGCAGCCAAGGTAGACTCCTAGGGCCCGTCCAGACCCCCCTCTTATCAGTCCCCAGAGAGGAGTTTATACCCGAACAGTACCAGCTGGTGCAAGGGGGACAAATCACCTCCCCTTGTACCCCCATTGGGGCTATTCCTTTGGACTAATCAGACATTAGTCCCAAGTATCAACTGTTCGGACTCTTGTGTTTACCTCCTAATAGCAATAGCCCCCCAACTACTAGCCTACCCACCTGGAGAACTAGAAGGAGAGTTATATGAACTCCACTCTCCACCAAAGAGCAGTATCCATTCCTGTACTAGTAGGACTAAGTTTTGCTGCTTCACTCGCCAGTATAAGTGTAGGAGGAGCAGGATTAGCCACAAGCTTGCAGTCCCAAGAGGCCCTCCGCCAAGAACTCCATGAGGCCTTAGGATCAGTAGCAACCCCTATGGCCTCCCTGCAATGCCAGATCCTTTCTCTAGCTAGAGTGGCCCAGCAGAACCAGCGGGCCTTAGATCTCCTAACGGCAGATAAAGGACGGACCTGCATATTCCTAGGAGAAGAGTGTTGCTATTTTGTTAATGAAAGTGGCCTAGTTGAAGAAAACATACAACGCATAAATGAACTTTAAGACAGACTACAGCCCGGAGCCGGGAAGGGAGCGACGTCTTGGTGGCAGAACAGTCTTTTCTCCTTCCTAGCCCCCATCCTAGGACCCCTGATCATTCTCATCCTAGTCATTACCGTAGGACCCTGGGCCATCAGGACAGTAGTCAGCCAGTTAGATGGAGCACTAGTACGGAAGACCACTAGCTGCATCCTTATGCTCCAGCTACAACAAGAGCAGAGGGTCCCATTATTGGATGCTGAGACAGATGAAAGCGCTGTCTAAGCACCCACGGGGGGGGGGGATGATAGGGGAAAATCCCCCTCCCGCTACCCTAAGAATACCACAGGGTAATCTAACTTCCACATCTGCTTCTGTAACTTGCTTCTGCCACATAGCCACAAGAGAGATCCAGCACCTCAGATATCCCCCAAATAAGGAAATAGACATAACTTCTGCATTTGCTTCTGTAACCTTCTTTTTGCTATGTAGCCTAGAAAGAAAGACAGGAGTATAACAGTAAGACCCCTGCCACTGCTCAGGGCTCAGAATTTGGAGGCCACTCTCCTCTGAGCCTGTGCACGTAATAAAGATCGTGTTCCTGAACCCCTGGGTGTCTGGTTGCTTCATTTTTCTGTAACACTTTATTGCATGATGTTAGAAAATTTCCTTAGAAATTAGTTAGCCTCTTTTGGGAACTGCCCTGGATGGTTTCAGAAACTGTAACCCCAGTTGGTAAGGCTTAGTAAAGTAACCTTGGGATCATAAACCACTAAGGAGATAAAGCTTATCTCCCTGGCAATGGTGCCATTTCTTCCACCTTTCACTTTGCCCAGCTTTGCTCCCAGCAGATGAATGGTTATCCAATGACAGGTAAGATTCTGCAAGGTAGGGACAACCTAAGATAGGCACAGTTGCAAAGGAGCCCTCAGGGAAGAACTGGGGTGAGCTAAAAAATAGGAAATGATGGACCCTCACACCTTGGCTTTGACATAGCCAGAGTTCTCATTCTATTTTCAAGAACTCTCCTTGCCCTGGCTGGTGTAGCTCAGTGGATTGAGCACGGGCCTGCGAACCAGACAATCGCAGTTCAATTCCCAGTCAGGGCACATACCTGGGTTGCAGGCCAGTTCCCAGCAGGGGCCAGTTCCCAGCAGGGGATGCACGAGAAGCAACCATACATCGATATTTCTCTTCCTCTCTCCTTCCCTTCCCCTCTAAAGATAAATAAATAAATAAATATTTAAAAAAAAGAACTCTCCTAATCCCTGGGCTGCCTTACTTACCCTTCCTATCTTAAACCTTAAACAATGATAAATGGTTGTGTAGCCTTGGGCAGGAATGGATGGTTCCCTGGGATGATCAGGCCTAAGAAAGAACACATAAAATCCTGTGAAAGCCTTCTTTGATGATACCCTCAATTTAAATGATAAGGGTCCAATTATAGAATGAGTTTGTTTTCCCAAAATTTTATGGTCCTTTAGCCAACTGACACTGATTCAGAATAACCCCTCATAGTTCTTTGAATATTATCTATTGTTTGATCATTACTGCCTGACAATGACTGAGCTTTATATATAAGCCCCCTCTTCCTATGCAATTTAAACTAAATAAAAGCCCTTTGAAGAATAGGCTTCTGGCTCTTCTCATTTGATATATCAGCCACATTTTCTCTTCAAACAGATCGTGTCTTCAATGACTTATTCTCATCTGTGGTGGATGGGGGGCTCTGTGTGTAGACCCCTCTCAACAATCCTCCATTGTCCACGCTGATTGATAACAGTGGCCATAAGAAATAGAAGAGGCTTTGGATCCATGAGGGGATCATTAATGAAAAAATTACTCATAATCTGGGAGTGACTGTGAATATGGCTAATGGGATGATATTGAAGATAGTTTGAGTCACATAAAAGAAATACTCCAGATTTTCTAGAACAGATTGATACTAGCCCTATGGGTTTAAAGACTCTTCCAGGATGTACAGGGCTTGAATGAGACACATTATATCATATTAGAGAACACAGAGATATTTATTAATAGGGGTTTCTCTGGCTCCCAAAATTATAAGAAGGCAAAGCAAACTGAATGGTGAGGTGCTTTTCTGTTACTGGGACTGAGAGACTCTGAGAAGTTAGAGATACATGGAGGAGGCTGATGGAGAGGCTGTTGGTTTACAACCACATGAAGGGTCATTTAAGAGGACCTTTATGCATAGACATTATAAAAAGACATAAAGATAATAGAATGTGATAATTTATGAATTAAATGTGAATCATGATATCTCTAATCAGTCAGGTTGGCTGTGATTGTCTTGACTCTGCTTGCTAAATGTGACATACTTTATGACAAAGGGACATTGCTATGTATGATTATTTCTAATATCTTTGGATTCAATGATTTCCCATGGTAATCTGGGTGAGTTCTAACATAAGTGCATATAACAGAAGAAGGAAGAGGAGGATTAGAATACAGGACAAGAAGGAAGTGATGTTACCACTGATGCCAAATGACCTGTTAGAGAATGAAGAGAAAGAGGGATAGGTCTTGAGACAAAGAATGCAGCTCTAGAGGCTGGAAAATACACATTGACAGACTCCAACATCTGAGGTTGTTCATGCTGCTGTAACAGTGTGCCATGGACTTGGAGATTGGTGGATAACAACACTTATGACCCACAAACCTGGAGGCTAGATATTCAGACTCCAGGAGCCACTGTAACAGGAAATAAACTTGACACTACCATGTATTACAATGAAATAGAATTAGAAAAAGATGTACTAACAACTGATTAAAGTAACTCACATACAGGTTCTTTGCAAGCATAGTGCAAGTGCCAGTAGTTCCAGTCCTTCTTGTACAAAAAATGAACTTGACCACATTTTGTGGTAATACTGGTAACCAAGCTGCAGGAATTTTACTGGTGCTGACCAACCCCAAGATGCTCTAATTAAAAATACATGTTGAAACCAGCGAGGGTACTGCCTAAATATTCCAAGCCTCTCTGCCTCATCTTGGTCTCCTTGCCTCTATCCCTATTCCTCACCCCTTCTTCATGCAATGAGATGTTAAGAAGGGCCTTTAGACAAGACCTGCCTTTGTTTACAGTTTTTTATAAACTGAATAGGACAATATGGATCCCTGGTAAGATGCAGATGACCTTGGTCAAGGTCCCAGCTGTTTGTGACAGGCTGGCAACTGCCACTCAACGTGTCCCACCAAGACCCCCATCGAGTCCCTACTTTATTTGTACCTGCTTGTGCTTAATCCTGGATTGCTCTTCTCCACAGTGCATGACAACTTCCCATCCACTTATTATTGCAATTGTTAGGTGGATTTAGGTGTCTTAGCCAGGTTTGATGCTGGATGTCTGGGAGCTTTTGAGCCTCACCATCTTCAACCAGGTGTGCCCTGATCTGGACATGCTGATAAGAAATCCTGGTAGATAACTCCTTTATCCCTGGTGTGGCAATCAGTTGCCCCAAGTTCCTACCCAACATGAGAACCTTCAGCAACCCACACCTTGTGATGACAACAAACCCTGAGCTAGTTTACTGCCCTGGTTCTCGAAAGCCACTTCAACATCACCAGAGATGACTTCCTGGTCCACCCAAGACCTCTATCACAGAACTGAGCTCTATCTGATCACTTGCAGTGTGGACATCATTAGTCCCAAGATCTGAAGCTACT